>NW_026731755.1:0-272500 GCF_028476545.2 Physella acuta | reverse complement strand
ATATATTTCGTATGTTTTAACATATGAGTTTAAATTTTAAAAGTAATTTGTGGTAGATAATATATTTTTTCGTAATTTCTTTTTTTTTTATTTTTAAACTAGGCATCCTTGTTTGGTATTTTCTTCTGTTACCTTCTGATGTTAGGGATGTTGGTCTGGTATTTTGAAGATTTTTACGACTACAGTTTAGTTAAAACTGTGTTAACGATAATCGCAGGTGGAATGTTGCCCAAAGTTTTAGGCATGGCGTTAGGTAAACTTGACAGTGATGCACCGTTACAGAAGACTGAAGACGGGCAAGTAATCAGTGATGTGTGTGTGTTTGTGTGTGTCCATGTGTGTGTGTGTTTATGTGTCAGTGAACGGTTCTGTGTTTATCATAATAAAATATTATGTAATACATAAAAGGTAGCCAATTTTTTCCAGGCTTAATTTTTCAACTAAGCAATTTTTATTTAACTCCTATTTCACTAGGTTCCAACTATTTGTGCAAACACAGATCAAGAAACTTTATGTAAGTTGTTTTTTTTAGTTTAAAGTAGAGACAATTATAACAATTGTATATTTAATTAAAGAAAATATGATTGTTAATATATCTGGTTTAGCGTTTTAATACGTTATTCACAAACATGTTTAGCAAAATATTAAAGCCTATCAACACTTGCTAGTGCACTCGTTTTTCCGTCGTTAATTAAGTGATCTCATCTTAGGTATAGACAGCCTGTCATGGTAACAGCTAACTCTACACCGGTACATCTAAAAGAATGTCTGTCTTAATTCTGTTTTTATCGGCTACACAAGCAAAATAAAACCTTGTAAAAAAGATGTTCACTGGGGCTTATTAAGTTGATATATTAATTACAATTTCAAAGTCATAGGGTTTTTTTTTAGCGAACAACTCCCACCTATTTGTTCACGGTTAAAATAAAAACGTTCACAATATATCCGAATTTGTAGCTTCGGCATGTTGTTTTTTTTTTTTTTGCAGGATTAACTGCTTAGGTCAGTTTTAAGTGGAGTATACATAATATATATATATATTTTTATATATATATATATATATATATATATATATATATATATATATATATATATATATATATATATATATGTATATATATATAAATAAATATATATATATATATAAATATAAATATAAATATATATATATATATATATATATATATATATATATATATATATATATATATATATATATATATATATATATATATTTATATTTATATTTATATTTATATATATATATATATATATATTTATATATATATATTTATATTGTATTTGTTTGTTTGTCTGTTCCGTTCAATAAGGGCATCTACACTAGATGTAGAATTGAAATATACGGATTGATGTAAAAAAACGTTATTTGTCCTACAAATACTAAACATACTTACTAATTTTTGCCCATCCCCCATTCCCCCCCCTTTAATTTTGAATATATATATATATATATATATATATATATATATATGTGTGTGTGTGTGTTTGTGTGAGTGTGTGTACTTTGAATCATACTGAATAACTTAATGGAATCTAACAATGTTTTGCTATTGATAGTCCGAGAAATGTAAACAGCACTTCTGGGAGCCTAGCTCGTGAAAACGTTACTATACAAGCTAGCAAAGACATTTACTCCTGGAATTGACAGCGGCGTTGGGATTGGTGATGACGGCAAAGATTTTAATTGAATAGAATCCAACGATTTTACTGCTCTGGTTTTTTGTGATCAGGTACGGCTAGAGATTCATTAAACAGGAGGTAGAGAGTGCTGTGAAATCTATTTTTGAAAATGACGTATTTAGAAAATGGGGGGATCATCTTCATTACAAGATCAAAAATTTATCCCCGCGTATATATAGATTGGCGCAGTACTCAAAGTGGAGAAAGTTGCTAATTATTTAACCAGGAGCATTTTTATTTAATTATGCACCTTATCACTATTATCAGGGCACTGATTATTAAGAAAAGATATATTTCTCTTGTTCGCTTACTTTCTCACGATTTTTATGTAAATTTGACTAATTATCCATTCCCAATAGCTTAGTACGATTTATTTTTCAACAATTTATGGAAATAATCATTAAATGTAATTATCTTTGTCAAATATAACTATTTAAAACACGTCATTACTTTTATTTATGCCTAAAGTGTATAGGTAGCTGTATTGAACGTTATTTGATTATCATGTGTAAATACATATATTTATTATTATCTTAAAATTAAATAAGACCTATAAAAAAATACAAGCTCTACATAGTATTTTACATTCTGCTAAAAATCATTAGTTTGAATTCACTCCTAATTGTGTTTTATTTCGCAACCTGAACGTGTTGGCAGCTTTATTAATATTATAGCATAATCTACTTAACAAACAGACACTCTAGGTCATTTTGTTCTCCTTATATGGTTTAAACATTTTTTAAATTTCGATTTGACCGAAGAGAAAGGTAGAAAAATGTATCACATATTAAACTTTTTTTTAAATTTTGAAATCAAGGATTTCGAATTTTTGTTAAATGATACAAAGGCGAACTATGATTAGACCTTCTAGTAAAGATATATTATATCAAGTTAAGCTATATAGATTGTTTTTTTTATAAACTTTACTAGCAGGCAATTCTATCCAGTAAATTTAGCACTTCTAATAGCAATGTACATAATAAAGTTAAACATTAATTAGACGTCAATTGTTGAACTGCATCTTTTACCCTTTTCTCTAAACAAAGGTATAAAACTGACAAATTTTAATAAATTGATCAAAAAGAAAATGAATGCATTGACAGTGTTAAATAGAATTAGTGATAAAAATGTACACTTCGTTTCGAACAGTTAATTTTATTTTACGTAATATTAACAATACATTGTTGGCTCTAGTACTACAATAATTTTGTAAATATTAACTATTTCAACGGGAGAGAATAATATGACAATTTGGAAAATGAGTTAGATTAAGTTATCTTCCGTGAAAACAAAACGTACATTCATATTTATATTTATATTTTAAAATAAAACAATAATAAAAACATTTAAAGAACCAAATAATTAAAAAAACTAATACTAATTTAATAACTCTCTGTGTAAGATATAAAATGAGAATTTAATGATTTGAATAAAAATAGAAAGTTTGTTTTAATTTATTTTATTTTTTGTTTTATGAGCTTGATTACTTGAAGGAATTTTTTTTATTCAATTTTATTTTGTCAAAGAGAATACTGAAAACTTAAGCGCATATCTTGTATCCTAAAATTTTGAAAAACAAATAAAAATATATACTCTCTTCATTTATGTTTCTTTTTTATTAAGTCAACACTTCAGACCACTAAACAAATTGATATTATTTATATATTGTTGTCAATTTAAGCGAGACTATATATTCTCCTTCATCAAAGAAAGCATACAATCTTTCTAAAGCTTGCGATTGTTTACCTGTTATTTGTGGCTGCGGCAGTACATATTTTCCATGTCCGCAAACAACTTTAGCAACAAATGACCAGCAGCAATTCAACAGGCTCCATGGGTTATTGTGGTCGGTAAATATAATACATGACTAGCTACCCATACGTACCGAGTTCAAATCCTGGGCTCGAGTCGTTGGAATGTCTGCTGAGTACGTAACTCACGTTAGGGAAAGTTAAGAATTCTTGGTATTGTGCTGACCACACTATCCTTTCGTATGATGAGGTCAGTGAAACAGATGAATTCTACCTCATCTGCATAATTTGACATTAACTTCATAAGAGTAGCTTTACTTTATTTACTTATTTTATAACTGGGGACAGCCACTCTTCTATGAGAGACAACTCAAAAATTAAAACAACTGCTGCCTTGTAGTTTGTTCTTGGTTGAACAAAGGCTATGGAAGTAAATGGCGCATAACCAGTTGACATGTATCCTTACTTGTGATGGAGGCGTGGTCGAGTCGGCAAAAGCTAATGGTTGATAAATTCGAAAAAGTTTCGAGTTCAAACCCTCTGGCAGATAAATCTCGATCCCTCCCAACACTAAAATTGAGAACGAAGAAGAAGAAGACTATTATCACACCCATGTATAAAACTAACAGTTCAACATTAACTGAAAACAAGCACAATTTATCACCAAGATCTACTGTAATACATTTTTTTCTACTGCCTTTTTTTTTAAATTTATTTAGGTACTTTTATGAACATTGATTTCTGCACAACAGCACAGAAAACATATTGAAATACCTTTAGAATGTATTTTTAGAACATTCATTTTAAAATGTCTTCATTTTTATTTACATTTAATAATTTCCAACTGAGATTTTCACTCAAGGCAAATCATCACCTCGGCTAATTGACATGGTTGACTCCATTGGCACCTATCTACTCCGGTTGATAATATTCACGGTGACAGACGAAGGAGATGCCCCATCGCAAGTGGTATTGTAATTAGCTCATTTGCTGGAATCTTCTTTATCACGAGTGTTTTACACTAACATGCAAATGTTGCTTTTTTTAAATTCTGAATCTCGAGTTTTATAGATCTGAATTTAATGGCTATGTATATTCAGCTATGGGACGGAGTAGTCGAATGGTAGATTATACGACTGCTAACCCGAAAGTCTAGAGTTCGAATCCGGGGTTCAAGAACAAATATCGTCCCTGAGTCCACCCAACTCTGATGGGTACCTAACTCACGTTAGGGAAAATAAAGGCGGCTGTACATAGTGGTGACCGCACTATCCTTTCATATGCCGAGGTCACTGAAACAAGTGCTTGCCCCATGGACCGTCATGTTTGAAGGGGTACTTTACTTTACTTTAAGTATTCTGCTATGAGTTCGTTACAGTGTTATTGTTCCAAACATGCGGACATAGAAACAAGATTTTCTGTTAAGACATTAATGAGTACCCCAATCTCTAAAGGGTACTTGACACACGTAAGGGAAATTAAAGGCGTTTTAATTTCGTGTTCTACACATTATCACAATATATGCCAAAGGTCACCAAAAAAAGGTGAACTCTACTTCACCTGCTCCTGGGACCGTCAAGATCAAATTTGTACTTTACTTAATATCTAAACTCTAAGTCCACCTACAAATCCCACATGGACAAAGCATCAGTTCTCAAAATACACGTGGTCAAAGCACTTGGGACATTATTTATAGAATCTATGTTTTTTATAACCAGTTTACTTTTTGTATTAATTTATTTTGTTTGCAGATTACATTATTTATTTAAAATATGTTGTGATTGGAATAAGTAATGTTTCCAATATAAATTTTAGTTATATCGGACTTTAATTATAGAATCTATTGTAAATTTACTTTAAACAGAATATAGATTGCTTTTTAAACAGCCTAATTTATAAATGTATTTTGTTAATATGAATAAGCGAGAATTCGATCTTTACGCTATTTAGTACATTACGCTATTATATTATAATGTAAAAATAGCAGCGAATTGTTTTTAAAACGAGGCTGCGCGCGTGATACCTCTCGCTGGCCCGCGCGCTGAACTGCTACACGTCAAGTAGGTCATTACGTCAAGTAGGTCATGACGTGGAGGCTGGCTTTCCAGGAAAATCGGGAAAACGGAAAACTACGTTGTACCAGCATCTTTCTTTCATTCGGGCGGAGGATTACGTGGCGTGTAGTTGAAGTTATATTGGAGTGTATTTGCCATTTCTTATGTTACTTGGTACAATATTGAGTCGTGTATTTTTAATGGTAAGCTGGTATATAACATTATGTAAGCTTATGTATATGTATACATAGTTGTATATAGTTGCATATATATATATATATATATATATATATATATATATATATATATATATATATATATATATATATATATATATATATATATGTATATACATGTATAAATATAAATATATATATATATATATATATATATATATATATATATATATATATATATATATAAATATATATATATATATATATACATGTATAAATATATATATATATATAAATATATATATATATATATATATATATATATATATATATATATATATATATATATATATTTATATATATAGATTATACATACACAAAATATATATGTATGCTGAAAATAATAGAATAATACTGTAGTCTATAATTTTGTTATCAGTAATCAAATAGCATTGTAGTGTAAGTTATACGATGTCGTGAGTAATTCTGCATTTTCTAGGAAAATGCGAAGCATAAATACGTAAGTACGACAGTTTTTTTCTTAGGCTGCAAGGCTGTTTCAATGATTTCATGGCTACAATGAAGGCTTGGACTATGTTTACAAGTTTGGCTGTGTTGTTGCTGGTATGTGCTAGTGTTACAGCCCAAGATGAGCTCAACACCAACTGTACCTTAACCCCTGTCATCACGGATCAGCTGAAGACGAAACTCTTTGAGTACTTTGATAAATCGTCTGAGACCAAATTGCTAGAATATAAGTTGGTATTTGACAACTACACGAACAATCAGAAATGCAAGGATTCGGCTACTTGGAGGTGAGATAATGTGAATGAATCGAAAATTGTAATATATATATATATATATATATATATATATATATATATATATATATATATATATATATATATATATATATATATATATATATATATATATATATATAATACATACACATTTATATATATTTAAATTTTTTATAAGTATTTATATATATATATATATATATATATATATATATATATATATATATATATATATATATATATATATATTTGTGAGATAATGACCAGGAAAGTATATATTATATTTATATACACTGTTATTATTCAGCACAACCCAACTGAAACCTCTTAAAATAAGGATCATTTTTTCTATCGAAAAATTGCTTTAGTTCAAATCAGTTAGAAATAAAGCTGGTTCAGCCAGGGGCGTAGCAAGGGGCGGGGGTGCGGACCGCACAGGGTGACACCATTTAGGGACGGGTGACACCAAGGCAAAAAATAGAAAGAATATATACAGAAAAATGATAAGTCCACCAAAAATGGTTAATTAGATAATAAATAGTCCTTTAAGAACAGATTTGATAAATCCCGACAATGGTGCAATGGGGGGGGGAGGGGAGTAACACCATTACGTAAACCTGGTATTGATAGAGAATATATATATATATATATATATATATATATATATATATATATATATATATATATATATATATATATATGTGCATATATATATATATATATATATATATATTATATTATATATATATATATATATTGTGACGTGGCCTAGACGTTCATAGCGAAAGCGTGTAGGCACGGAGGGGTTGGGTGTGAGAGTCGCCTCCCCTGAGAAGTGTGTGAACTGTGTGTGTCAGCGGTGTGTGGTGTAGAGCGAGTGAAGTAGGGAATGTTTTTGTGTACCATGTTCAGTGTTCCCCTGTAGAAGTTGAAAATTATATTGGATCATTACATTTGAACTGTGTTTTAAATTGTGTTATACCTTGTTCCACTATGAAATGGAAAGCTAACCATAACAAGTGGGGGCTCGTCCGGGATTTGAACACAACAAGATTTTTGAGAAGTTTTACCCCTAGACAAAAAGGAAAATATCCAGTATCAACAGCAGCGTTAGAGCCGACATGAAAATATCGAATGTCAACAGCAGCGTCACAACCGACTTGAAAATGTCTAGTATCAACAGCAGCGTCACAACCGACTAGAAACTTGCTAGTATTAACGGCATCGTTACAGCCGACTAGAAAACATCTAGTATTAACGGCATCGTTACAGCCGACTGGGAAGTGTCTAGTATCAACGGCAGCGTCACAACCGACCAGAAAAGACGTAGTATCAACAGCCACAAAACTTGTGAACAGTGCTGCAGACATCATGGCCATAAATAATGAGATGCAAAATACAGTGATAAAGCTAGGAGAGAAGTTGAGAGAACTTGCTAGCTACAAAGTGGACTACATTAGCATAGCAAGTAAGTTATCAAATTTTAGAGCTACAATATTAGCATCTCAGTCCTTGAGCACAGCAGAAGCAAATCATTGCGTCGCCACCAACATGAAAGCTTTAGCTACTGTCCCACTTGCAGAAGACCTAGTCAACCAGACACGCAATCTAGGCAACAAGTGAACAGAGTGGAGAACGAGGTCAAGGGCAGCTGAGCAGAAGGTAACTTTATTCCAGAATCAAGTTCATAGTCTTTTTACAAGCTTTTATTTAACTCACTTCCTCTGTCTGTCGTAAGTCGTCAGTCGTCAGTCTAGACGGAAACGCAGGAGTGAAAATTCGGACAGTTCTACTTGACCGACACGATTCACAGTTGGCACGTGGGTCAAGACATGAAGACAATGCAATCTGAAACTAAATTTGACTTAATTGGATGCCTAATTGATTTTTTATGAATTAATTAAAATTTGGACCGAATTAGTAGGCATGTCTAGCCAACCACACCACACGCGTCATCAATAGCTGCGCCATCACGACCACGTAATGGCTGCGTTCAAAAACCATTGCGCGCCTACTGAACGTGATATTCAGTAGGCGCGCAATGGTTTTTAGTCATGTAACTCTATTGTAGATAAAACATGTAAAGTACTGGAAAAAAAATTCATAAAAAACGTTTTAATAACAAGCTTTTATGTAATGATGCACTAAAAAGTAGAAAATAAATTATAGACTACTATTTAAATAACTATAAAGAAAAGCGTGGGTGTCTTCCTTAACATTAGTAAAGGTATCCAATAGATACTAAAGTGACCCACGCTTTTCTTTATAGTTATTTAAATAGTAGTCTATAATTTATTTTCTACTTTTTAGTGCATCATTACATAAAAGCTTGTTATTAAAACGTTTTTTATGAATTTTTTTTTAAAGATACTAATGAGACTTTAATCATAGTTAAAGACTGTGATGTCAAGATAGCAGGATCGAAACAAAAATGTTTGGACTCCAGAGCCAGAGCTGAGCAGAAGAGCCAGAGCCAACGTCAGAGCCAGAGCCAGTGCCAGAGCCAGAGCCAGTGCCAGAGCCAGTGCCAGAGCCAGTGCCAGAGCCAGTGCCAGAGCCAGTGCCAGAGCCAGTGCCAGAGCCAAAGTCAGAGCCCGTGCCAGAGCCCGTGCCAGAGCCCGTGCCAGAGCGCGTGCCAGAGCCAAAACAGAGCCAGAGCCAAAACCAGAGCCAGAGCCAGAGCCGGAGCCAAAACCAGAGCCAAAGCCAAAACCAGAGCCAAAGCCAGAGCCAAAACCAAAGCCAGAGCGAGAGCCAAAGCCAGAGCGAGATCCAGATCGACATCCAGAGCCAGAATACTGTACCAAAATTAGAGTGCGGACGAACTTGTGTTATCTGAATAGCTTCTAGTTTTCATTGTCATCATTGACTAGATTTATTTCAACATATCTAACTTCATAAAACGAAAGGAAAGTAACATTGTTCTGATGTATTGTAATTCAATTCAAATGCTTTATTGATGACAAATGTTTTTTAAAAACCTTGTTGACTTATAGACTAGACGTATAAAGCTATAAGTAGTTAATTCATGCGTACGTCCAACATTTTATTGTAGAGATATAATTTTTTACTCGCCATCATTTATTTATAGGGAGATTTAAAGCATGTAAAAGGTCAGATAAATATTTTGTTAAAATTTTTACTGTACATGTTAAGTAGTTGTGCAGGATAGACCTTAGAAATGCTGTTTAATTTAAGGAAAAATAAGAAACCTCTTTTTTTTAGGGGGGAGGT
This sequence comes from Physella acuta, assembly GCF_028476545.2. NCBI lineage: Eukaryota > Metazoa > Mollusca > Gastropoda > Physidae > Physella > Physella acuta. The sequence goes on along the minus strand of NW_026731755.1, from coordinate 262,781 downwards.
GTGACGTGGCCTAGACGTTCATAGCGAAAGCGTGTAGGTACGGAGGGGTTGGGTGTGAGAGTCGCCTTCCCTGAGAAGTGTGTGAACTGTGTGTGTCAGCGGTGTGTGGTGTAGAGCGAGTGAAGTAGGGAATGTTTTTGTGTACCATGTTCAGTGTTCCCCTGTAGAAGTTGAAAATTATATTGGATCATTACATTTGAACTGTGTTTTAAATTGTGTTATACCTTGTTCCACTATGAAATGGAAAGCTAACCATAACAATATATATATATATATATATATATATATATATATATATATATATATATATATATATATATATATATTATACATCCATGGTTTCTATTATTGCAAGCCTATGCCTACAGTAATCACAGAGTTTAGAAGCCTACAAAAACATCCAAGCCAATAAAATAGGGTAGTACACAATGCGACAGCTTGTTGTGTTATTGATTTTATAAACGGTGATCGACAAGTTAAAAAAAAAATTAGCCTTTTGTGCTCTTAAGAAAGTTAGTCGAGGAAAAAAAAAATAAGCCAAGTATTCCTCCGCTGAATGGCTTATACAATTTACAAAAAAATATCATTCCTCACCTCGTCACCATGCAGAAAATATATTTCGTATTTAAATATAGTTTTATTGGAAGCTTTTGAAAACAAATCAACCAGTTTTTCCTGTATGCGTTAGGAGGCACATATTTGCATGTACCTGTTAGTATATTAATGTGCAATATGGCTTTTAACTTTCTAATATAGAGCGTAAAAGTATTGCAAAGTGCAATAAGTCGGAATCAAATATTTTTGGGCTACATTCTGTCGGAAAACTCCAGTTATGCAATCTCTAAAAGTGTGTGTCCGTCAGTATGTGTGTTTGTGTATCAACACGATGACTTATGTAGTTAGGTGGATGCAATATTATATACAAATATAAGATCCTATATAACGGTTTCGATCAACTTTTCAAGGATTTCAAAAGTTTTCTTTAAAAAATTTAATATATTGATAGTTTACATTATTTTTTATGTATCTAATTTTTATAAAGCAATATTACTTTAGAATTTTTAGCCTCTATCTATTTAAACTACTGACATAAATGAAACAATAATGTATCATTTATATTTAAAAACATTTTTAAAATACTTTAAGACTTTAAAAATGTTAATTCAATAGTATTGCAAAACAATAAACAATTGCTCTCAATATTAACATAAAGTACAAAATAGTTCTTTATATAGGAAATATAGTTAACTCCTTAAAAATTAATTAAACATCAAACTAATTGTCATCCGGTCTTGACCCCAGTACCATGTTTAAAATAAATTGGTCCGGCAGAAGTGGTAGAAGTTTCGCTCGTAGTTTTGAATCATGTCGGACAAAGCCAAACGAAAGAAAGGCAGAAAAAAAAAATTCAAAAGCAGTTAAAACTATGTTCAACATTTTACATTAAAAATAAATAGATAAAAAAATACCGTGTAGTTTTCAAGTCTAAAAACAAATTTTCAAGAAACTTAAATCAATACACTAAAAACTTTTAAATTAAAATTTTCATTAAAAATTCATATTATTTTTTTTTATTTAACACGTAGGTGGTTTCGTGCACAAGAATTTGGATCTGTATATTTTTTCTTCTTCAATGAAGATTTTTGGGCTAACAGAATCAAATTTAAAAGCATCAGCGATTCTGTTGAAATAAAATTTCAAACCATTCCTGCTAAATGTCTTGGGAACTTAACGTGTAGAGAGCAGCAGTCTTTGATCAGAAACGCTTTAATTTCAGGTACACTTCTGTTCATTATTGAAATCAATAATATTCATTTTTATAATTAATCCATACGCAGGCTTACTTGTTATATATGTATTTTTGAATATACACACATACAGGCGCACGTACATACGCCTACACCTACACCTACACCTACACCTACACCTACACCTACACCTACACCTACACCTACACCTACACCTACACCTACACCTACACCTACACCTACTCCTACAACTACACCTACACCTACACCTACACCTACACCTACACCTACAACTACATCCACATCCACATCCACATCCACATCTACATCTACATCTACATCTACATCATATCTGTATCTGTAAAAAGTCTTATTCTCTTCATTCTTTCGAATTTTGACTATTTTTTGTGACCGGAGGTTGTTCTTTACTCCTTTTCCGCTTAAAAAAATGACACATGACACATGACACATGACACATGACACATGACACATAACACATGACACATGACATATGACACATGACACATGACACATGACACTTGACACATGACACATGACACATGACACATGACACATAATACATGTCACATGCACAAATACACCAATCTATATTTACTTTTCTCTAGATTTTAACCTGAAAAAAGAACTTCAACAGAATGATATAGAACTTTCTAAAAACGTAGAGATCTGCCTGAATGAAAATAAGAATGACATGTTTGAACATTATAGGTATCACAACAACGCATGACTAATATTTTACCTTGTTTACTGTAAATCAGTATATTTTATGATTCTGTTCAATTTGCACTGTTAACATTATAGTATATAAGTATGTTATTCAATTATTTCATTCAATAACAATTTCCATGTTATCTTCTTAATTTTGATTTTATTCTATAGGTGTTGCGGCTTCAATCGATGGAATGAATATTATTGCAATGACCAAAGTGTCAATTTTAAAATCGTCTACTTCTGCGTACCCTTCATCATATCTATTTGTATTATGTTGTGTGTTATATATAAACTGTGGCTCAGTTACAGGTTCGTATAGAAAAAAAATATTCTTTAAATTGAATTTTTAATCAGCTATTTCTGTTTGATATTGAAATTGATATTAATTTTTTTAAATAACATGTCACATATATGAATGTTTTTGTCAAATTTAACAGAACAGTCAAATTTGGTATTTATCCAGAAGCCAATACAGTGATAAATGAGTAAGTAACAACTTACATAAATACACAATTATAAACGTGTTGTATTAAACAATATATATATATATATATATATATATATATATATATATATATATATATATATATATATATATATATATATATATATATATATATAATTATATATATATATACTCTATTTCCGATGTTTTAGATCAGCATATTTTAAAATATAACAACATTTATGAATTAAAGATGATAAACTGCAATTGAAATAAGGACGTTTGCCTAAAGAACCTGAAAATTCGAAAATGTAGAATGAGAAAATGCTTACTTTTGTACGTAATGATTGTTGGATAACAAGCTTTAAAGGAATAACGTTTATAAACATTTGAAAAATAAACTAAAATTAAAAGTTAAAAAATTGTTAAATTTAATGCATTTTTTTTTTAATCGACCTCTTGTCCGAGTTAACAGAAAGAATGAAATGAATTACCAATACTTCATTTAAAATTAACTCTTCACAGATGGAAGAAAATCCAAAGTAGACCAGGCGAGAGTGTACATGGATACAAAACTGTATTAGCATCCAAGTTTATGACAATGGAAGGCTCGGCTTGGCTACTGTTCGACTATTACATTCACAAGGTAAGTTTATATAACATTAAACACGCAGACATGTACAAAAGGATAAACAAACAGTTTCGGTACATCAATTTTTTTCTTTCTCAGCTCTTTTTCTTCTGCGCTGGTTATAGCGCTGAACACATATCCTTTTACATGCCGCGGCTGAAACATTTAGCCACATCCGATCCCAAAGTACGTTCTTGGATTTTTTAAAAATTAAGGCCTACAATTTTTAGCACTTTTAAATATTTTATATATAAATACATGAAGTATAATTGTGTACATTTGTTTCTACAGATGCAACAGAAATTATGTTGGAAATTATCTTTTTTTTCCAACGTCGACTCGCCATTATTTGTTACTCTACTATTGGAAAGATTTTTGCTGACTCTTCCTTTTGTAGAGTTAGTTGTCGAAAGTTTATTAGAAAAGGACTATGCTAGGGCCGCCATATTTTTTATAGTTTCTACAATCATCTGCTTGATGCTTGACAGATTTTGCTTTAAGCAAAATGCAGAGTGTTCCTTTCACATATTTACACAAAATAAAATAAAACAGTGCATCATAATCTTCATAATATCTATTTACGCTGTAGTGTTTTACTTTTCCATTTTTTGGTATGTCAAATTAATATTCAAGTTAATTGCTATAGCCTTCGTAGAATTTGAGAAAGCTGATGTTATAATTAGCATTGCACTAGTTGTAGTCATCTACTTGCATGGTGTTTTCGAGACAACTAACTCACAGTTGATAATGTGCCTGAGAGATTTTAAAGTTGCATTAGATGATGTAGTGTGTACTAAAGGAGACGAGCGAACGAAATATTTCACATTTCTACTAGAGTGTGAAGGCGAGTGAATTAAAAAAGATTTTTGTCACTTTAGTCTTACTTGTGATACATTCTGCATTCATTTTATCTGTATATATATTTCTATTTGTATATATATATATATATATATATATATATATATATATATATATATATATATATATATATATATATATATATATATATATATACAATTTATTGGTTACTATTTAGTTGTTTAAGATTTTTTTTCATTGACAGAGATATTTTAAAAAAATAAATATTTCATAAATTAATCATTAAATTTATAATAAGTATATAAATGAGTATATAAATATATATATACATATATATATATATATATATATATATATATATATATATATATATATATATATATATATATATATCGCTGTCTCTCTATTATCTTAAAAATATCACAGTAAAAAATACCAAAGTTCTCAGTCAAAATATTTCCGACTTCATGCAAAATATATTTCACCTAATAGCTCAGATCAGTATATCTATAAAAGACGTTTCATGATGTTGTGTTAAACAGGATCAAGCGAGGACAACCAAGGGCACAAACCTGTCACTTCCGACATGTGTGATATCTCACTTCATGCAACCACAGATCGCTCACGTCTAGTAGTATCGTCAGGCGGATCCGGTATGTTTAAAACATTTTCTGGTAATTAAATATGTGCTGTTTAATTTAATTACATGTAGCATGGAGCAACTTCCATTAATTACGGGTTAAAAAATTAATGGAAGACTATTTTTTTTTTTTACAAAACAATCATTTGATGAATACATCTACGGAAATGACTGACATTAATACTTTCTTCTAATACAATTTTAATTTTCATTAGCGTATATACAGATATATATATATATATATATATATATATATATATATATATATATATATATATATATAATATAAGCGGGCTGTGTCTGTCCTTCCTTCCTTCCGTCCGTCATCGCTATAGATTTTGGGACTATAAAAGTAAACTGCGCACCATGCTGTGCTTTTCAGTGCACCGCAGTGTCTTATTATAAGTGTCAGAGTAGGGTTTGTTTATATAGTGGCATAGAGCTATTTTATAATTTTCACTGTTTGTACAATTTTGCATAAGAGAATATTAAATACACGCACATTGCTAAAACATATTAAAAGGATCAATGTCAAATATCGTTTTCGTTAATATTCCCAGAAAAAGTGGATACATTTTAATAACATAATAACAGTAGGGTAGAAAAATCTAATTAAACTGCTTAGTAATTTTGCCAATGGAGGTAATTCAAAGATAAATTGAACTCACGCTAAAAATGTGAATGCAAAATCTGCAAGACGGAATAATTGTTGGAATAATATAATTAGCAAAATGTGAATGCAAATTATGCAGACGTGTAAGAGTACATTATTGTTGGAATATTATTATTAGCATTGATTGATAAAAGGCTATCTTTTATTTATTTTATTCACTGAATGTACTGTTTACTAATTATAATTTTTAATCACCTATTCTCCATTACTATATTAAGTCATCACGTTCATTAGGTGCGCAATGGTTTTAGTCATGAAACTTTATTGTAAATTTTTACAAGTACTGAAAAAAATGCATGAATTTATAAAGTGCAATATGGTCGGTAAAACACGGATATTCTAAATACTGCCTTTAATTTATTTGCGGAAAAGCTAGGGGTTTTATAACAGAGGCGTAGCAAGAGGGGGGGGTGGAAATCGAAAGTTTGAGGGAGGTGGGAGGGTGTAAATCGAAATTTTCCGCCGGCGCTCGGAAAGGGCGCGATTTTGCGCTACGGGATAGACTGTGAGCAATATGCCTTTATGATTACATTTAAATTGAGTTTATGTTGAGTGTTGTGTTTGTTTTTTCGTTTTTGTTTTTTCTTTGCGTTCGTTTGTGTTGTATTTAGTTTTGTTCTGTTCCCAACTTGGTACATTTAAAAAAGATTTACCGTGTGTTGTGGTTGTGTTGTGGTTGTGGTTGTGGTTGTGTTGTGGTTGTGGTTGTTTTGTGGTTGTGTTGTGGTTGTGGTTGTGTTGTGGTTGTGTTGTGATTGTGTTGTGGTTGTAATGTGGTTGTGTTGTCGTTGTGTTTTGTTTGTGTTTGTGTTTGTGTTGTGTTTTTGTTTGTTTTGTTCTGTTCCAAAGTTGGTATATTTTAAAAAGATTTACCGTGGCGGAGCACGGGATGCAGCTAGTATATATATATATATATATATATATATATATATATATATATATATATATATATATATATATATATATATATATATATATATAGTTATACTCATTTTCCAGATGAACCTGAAAGTATTACAAATATATCTGTCAGTAATAAGCTACCATTATTCTATGACACGGATGGGAATTTATACGTTTGGAAAGAGTTGTTTTACAACTGTTGTCGCCAGTTCTTTGGTAGACGACCGCAGTCATGTTTAAACAAGATCGTAATGGTATGGTCACGTTTATCTTTACAAATTGATGTCAGTAGAATATTCTTCTGTAAACAAACGAATTTTAGTCGTGTGTATGCTTGGTCTAGAATATTACCCAATTGCTATAATCCCCGATAATTAATCCTTCTCGAAATACCACATCGCAACTGCTCCTGTGGGGCTAATGAAGCTCGATATCTGAGGACAGCAACTCTTCTATAATAAACAACTCCAAAATCAAACAACTGCTGCCTTGTATTTTGTTCTTGGTTGCACAAATGCTATGGAAGAAAATTCAAAAATAAAAACAAGCTTTAATCAAAGTCAACGGCCTAAATGGCACGTAACAAGTTGACACGTAATACAAAATTGTGTTTGGAGGGAATCTCTTCCATTATTAAAATTTAAAAACGAAGAAGAAAAGGAAGAAGTAGTGCCCCTGTCCAGTGGCGTAGCGAGGTCGGGTGTCACCCGGTGCGGCACTTAATGGTGTCACCCCCCCCCCCCTCAGAGGCGTAGCGACCCTTACCGGGGACAAACTTTTAAATTTTCGATTTGCACCCCCCCCCCCTCAAACTTTCGATTTTCACCCCCTCAAGTTTTCGATTTGCACCCCCCCCCCCCCCTTTAAACTTTCGATTTGCACCCCCCCTCAAGTTTTTCTCTATATATTTTGATATTTTTAGCCTTGGTGTCACCCCCCCCCTAAATGGTGTCACCCGGTGCGGTCCACACCCCCCGCCCCCCCTCGCTACGCCCCTGCCCCTGTCAATTATTCCCACCACCCTCACCCATAATAATTAACCCACTCCCAGGATTACCTATCAGTATGTCAACAATAATTTTATGATATACAGGCTGAAAGGGCTACCCGATTCTTTGTTCTAGCTCTAGCCCTACTATTAAACTAGTTGTGATTACGTTTAATGTTAGGATAAGATTTATGGTAAGTTTGTAATAGGCAGTGGGTGATATCCTACTCAAATGTTTGTTCGATTTGAAATATTCATGGGAGAAATTCACAATGGGTACTTATCTAGTGGATGGAGTCTGATGAAAATGGTAGGGAGATAATAGGGCTGGTAAGTATGTCACCAACCAGTTATATGGCTCATGCAGGTTTTATTGAGCCGTAGAGCTGGTTGGTGGCCTATTTACCAGCCCTATTGATAACGGTACTGTTTCCATTTAGTTCATATATAATTAATTGTTTTAAGGCTTCTTTTTGTTTTCAAATTTAGGCAACAAAGTGTTGCATTTTGAGCTGCTACCTTCTGATGCTCGGAATGTTGGTCTGGTATTTTGAAGATTTTTACGACTACAGTTTTCTGAAAACAGTGTTTATCATAATCGCTGGCGGAATGCTGCCTAAGGTGCTTGGAATGGTGTTTGGGGCACGTCCTAAGGATGTATCGTTGCAAAATACTGATAACGGGCAAGTACACAAATATTTATTTTTGTATACATTAGTGTTCGTTTGTATGTGTATGTTTAATAATGCCTCGATCAGCCATGAAGGATAGCTAAACTTGGAAACATATTAAAAATTTATTTTGGAAGTGTATTTTTAATTATTTTATTTCTATTTTCAGGTTCCAAATATTTGTTCAAAAAGAAATCGAAGCCATTTATGTAAGATTGTATTTAATTCGTATTAATAAAAAAGTCACCGGCATTTGTTCGATTGAAATATTAATGAAACTTTTAAAACTGTCTTTAATTAAAATAATTTTTACCAAACTTTATAGTCATGTCAACTGACGCTTAAAATTAAATTCTGTGTTTGTTGATTTTCGTTTTATCCATAGAGGTCTGTGAAGACTGGTAGTAATACAATGAATACTCGGGTAATCGTAGGAGATAAAGTTGTAGAATCTGATTAAAGCAGATATATATATATATATATATATATATATATATATATATATATATATATATATATATATATATATATATATATATATATATATATTTATATTCAACTTATCATATTTTTTGCAGAAAATGGCTAATAAGGATGTTCTACTGATTGTTGGGAGAACAGGAAATGGCAAAAGCTCATCATTCAGATCAATCAGGTCAGTTCTTAAAGACGAGACAACAGCACCTGGGACCTCAACAACAGCACCTGGCCCCTCAACAATACTACCTGGCTTAGATTTTGCCACCTACACAGAGGACAATCTTGAACTGATTGATGGCACTGGGATCGGTGATAACGGTGAAGATATGATAGTGAACGCTGAAGATTTAGTCAAATCGATATCAAGAAAATTGACCAACGGTTTTACTGCTCTGGTTTTTGTAGTCAAGTACGGCGTGAGGTTCACTAAACAAGAAGTAGACGCAGTGGAAACTGTCAAATCTATTTTCGGCAATGACGTATTTAAACAATGGGGGATTATCCTCATGACGTATGGAGATAACTTTTACCTTGACCATGATGATGATCCCAATTCTTTTAAAGCATGGTGTCAAGATCAAAATGGAGATTTTAAAAATCTTTTTGATGAATGCAACAAAAGGTGTGTACTATTTAACAACAAGACAAGCGAGTCATCAGTTCTTGAAAGTCAACATAAGATGTTAATGAAACAAGTAGAAGCTGTAAGAAAATTATCAAGTGGCCTCTACACAAGCGCGCATCTTAAGTCTGCTGAGCGGAGTCGAAACTATTGGGCAAGGAAAAACAAGGGGAAAGTTACTTATAATACTTTTAATTGACGGAAAGCGGAAACAAGTGATTTAAATTGTAAAACAAGAAAACAAAGTGATTATATAACACAAATGTTCTCAGTTAAGTAGACGAGGGGTTGCTAGTTTTAGAAAGATTTCTACATTTTAAACATTGTATGTTAACTACAGTTGTTATTTTATTCTTGTTTGCTAAAATATCATCCTGCTTTTGACTCCTTATTTTCGGAAAAGTCAGTTTTCTACGGATCAATCAATAAAACTAATCTCCTCTCTCTCTCTCTCTCTCTCTCTCTCTCTCTCTCTCTCTCTCTCTCTCTCTTTCTCATTATCTCTCGCTCTCTCTCCCTCCCTCTGTCTCTCTTTCTCTCTCTGTCACTCTCTCTAACACACACACTTTATCTTTCAATTAGGCTCTTTTGATTATCTGTAAACATATACAATGGTCAATATCTAGTGGCTAAGAACATCATATAATAAAATTGTAGATAATCTTTTAGCTTTATTTTTTTTCGGGTAACGCAGATAATCTTTTAATGTAGTGTTTTTTTTTAATTTCTTTAATTTTGTTAAAATAAATCATCATCAATAATGTAAATTTACATGTTTTTTTTTTAAAATTGAAAGTTGTTGTACAACTAATAATATGTCGTAGGTTAACGATATTTTATAATTATGTTGCGCCGTTAAGTTCTAAAATTAGAAAAAAAATTGTGAGGAATTTTTTTTTTTAAATCCTGCAATAGCGACTTATAGAAAAGCGTATTTTAAATATTCTAATTATCTATATAATTAAAATATTATTTGTCCTAATTCTGCCTGTTTGTCCGGAACGCTCTGAAAAAAATGACAAAGAATTGTGAAAGATGCGCAGTGAACGACTTTGATGTCACATGGAAAATTTCTTTATTGCCCATGTTTAACTCCGTTGTATTCGAACGGCTGACTATATTTTTTTTTCTATTTAAAAGACTATTTAGCACGCTAATTAATCACTCAATTAAGTTAAATTATCATTTTTCTGTATAATTTGCTATTTTTTGCCTTGGTATCACCCCTCTAATTGGTGTCACCCGCTGCGGTCCGCACCCCGCCCCCATCGCTACGCCTATCCTTCAATGGCCCATACACATACGTACTATTAGACTCTTTAGGTATTATGTATACATATGTAACTGTAATTATCCAGTGGCTTAGAGCAGGGGTCTCCAAACTACGGCCAGCGGGCCGGATGCGGCCCGCGAGGTCCTCTCATCCGGCCCGCCAAGATCATTTTGTCCACGGAAAAAAAGGATTGTTGGGGGTGGCTGAGGAACTATGCCCAGAAAATTTAAAACAATTGCCCGCCATGTTACAGAAATTGGTGAAAACTGTGTAACTCAAATCGCGAAAAATGCAAGAAAGTTTCGCCATGCTTCAATTGCAATGGATGAGTCGCTGGACAGCTGTTCCGCCTCTCAACTGCTTGTGTTCATTAGAGGTGTGGAAGAATACATGAACATAACACAAGAGCTGGCTTCCCTACAAAACATGTATTACACTGTTACCGGAGAGGATATTCAATTAGTAAAAAAAAACATTTGCTGATTATAACTTGGACTAAACTACCCTCAGTTACCTGGCAATTCATGGATGAAAGAACATGAGTGGCATAAAGAAAGGCTTGGTTGGACAAGCAAATGAGAAAAACATTCTACACATTAAATTTGTATATATTTCTATTAGTTCATTGGAGGTTGGGGGTAGACGTTCTTCGGGGAAAGTGTGGGCGGGGGGGGGGGGGGTCCCCCAGTCCCCCAAAGAGATGCCTGAAAGAAACTGGCCCCCGAACTGATATTTGATAGTTAATGCGGCCCTCGGGCTGAAAAGTTTGGAGACCCCTGGCTTAGAGAATCATGTAATAAAATTTTAGATATTTTTTCAGGTTCAATTATTTTTCGGGAAATGAGTATAATCTTTCAATTTAGTTTCTTTTTTTATGTATTGCCAAGTAGGCCTATTATGATTTCTTTAAAAATAAATTAGCATCATTAAAATAAATTAACATGTTTGTTTTTCTTCTGAATGGAAAGTTTAAAGCAATGTTAACCGTAATTTGTTTTTACAGCTAATTATATTTCGTAAACTGATTGTGCTGAAATTAGACATTTGGAAACTGAGAATTTATTTTAAATTCGTGGATAAAATGAGGATTGCCATGGAAAATAACTCGAAATTTTCTGTTCTTTAAAAATCTCGCAAATTTACACAATCATTTTTACTGAATAAACCTTATTGAACTTATACTTATACAACCTTAAAGACAGATTCTACTAACCAGTCGAGAGTTCAACAAGTTCAGAAGTCGATCAGCTAACAAGAACGCATTACACATTTTTATATACTAATTTTAAAATGGTTTTAATGTATTTATTTTTTCATCTAAAATTAAATAGTGTTTACGAATTAGTACTTTTTGTTACAAAAAGCAATGATTAATACAGGTTTAATTTTTGGCTTTTTTGTATTAAATAAAAATGGTTTCAAAACAAAATTAAGAAACGACAAGTTTAATTTTTTACTGCAGTTTATAACGTTAACATTTTAGTAACATTAATATTTGTAATAACTTCAGGTGACTTTAGTGCAATCTAAATAAATATTGATCATATGCGTTTTAGAATTAGAAGCTAGTTATGAAAAAATAAACCTGAGAAAGATACGCACCACAATGTGAATATGAATTTGCCTAAACAAAAACCTCATGAAGTTTCTCCATTAAAACAACATTACAGCATTATGTTGACCTACACTCATTATCTACTAGGCATGCTGCCCAGCTTCGCTTAGGCTTTCGAAAACATTGAGAATTTGAATACTTAATTAATTCGCCCATATAAGGCGCCGGTCAGTCGAGGTCAGTTTTGACCCCCTCATCGTAGACTTTTTGGCCAACCGGCCCCCGTGTTCTGTCGCCCCAAGGCAAGATCCTGCAAAATTTGAAGCGCCTGCGGCGCAGGGAAGTGCCCTATCGGGCACCCGACAACTTAGCTTTATAGATCATCTAAATCTAGATCTAGAATCTCTAGATCTAGATGATCTAGAATATCTAGATCGAGATCAATATCTAGATCTATAATCTCTAGATCTAGAATCCAAATAGATAAAATAATTTTTTTTAGTTTAGGCGGAGAAAATCGTATTGTATACATTTCATAGCGTACATAGCTCTAAATCATATTTGAATGAAATAGTTCATTTCTTTTTATTTTAAACTCGGAAGATAACGTCACCAGTTTCGTGCTCTTTTTTTTTTAGTGTAAACAATAAGCGACGTCATTGTTAAATGCGTTCTTGTCTCAAGTTTATACACTTTTCCTGTTGCAAAAATAATACTGTTTCTCTACATTCGAATACGCCTTTATTTTTTATTTTTCTTCTTTAAATAATTTTGTGGTTATACATTTAAAACATCTAACATATTTTTTCAACAAAAGTCCGTATAAAGGTATCCATATATCGCTGTCGATTCTGACGTGATATCCGGCGAAAATATTTTGCGGACAGAGAGAGAGAGAGAAGAGCGCACATGGCCTTTTATATATTAGGATTCTTATGTCACTCTGTTTTTCCACCTTAGAGCCTGATTTATACATTACTGCTAATTTCCGCTGAGCAGATCCTACTCTAAAATTAAAACATGTAACTTACAGGCCATAAACAGGGGAAGTAAACCCTCCAGTATCTGGATGAAAAATGATTACCAACATTACTAATACTTTTGTTATATTTATTTTAATTTTTATCGCACCTACAGTATAGGTAACTAGCGATATAAATGATGCTGTAAATCTGATTACGTTACGTCTTATCAGCTAGTTGATTTCTAAAAAAATAACAATAATTATTATTGAAACAAAACAAAATTTATGTCAATCAATCTTATTAAACAGTAAAAGAATGCATATAATAATGTAATATTTAACTAAAACACCATTTATTATAATTAAAGTTAAGCATATTATTGAAACTAATTTTTTGTCTCCTTAATACTTAACACCAATGAGGCTGTCAGATTTGTTGGGTGTCGATAATAATATTTAAACTAAACTAAATTTTAAATCAATTATTTGACAAAACGTGTCTAACATCTGTAATCGGGATTGTTTATAAAATTAAGTGTATAGAATATGTGTTTTGATAATATTTATATTCGTATATTTAAACATATTTGAGAAAATTCTCTTTTTGTTTTGACAGCTTAGGTTCGAAATGGTAATTTTACTCACCTGGTAGTTAACAAAACTAGAAATGCCAAGCACTCTAATAAATGTTTTACATTCGAAGTCAATATAACGCAGACATTTTAAGAAAGAAACGACGAAATTTTAATTTATAATGAAGGGACCTAACCAAAAGTAAAATTAAAAAAAACAACTGATTATTTTAAAAATAGTAAGAATGTATTAAAATGTAACTTTACTTTATATTTTAATAATCTGTGTTAGTAATAATGGAAGACCAAAACACCTAATTGTGCTAAATACTATCAGCTAATTCCTGGAAATTCCGATTCTCTTTAATACTTGATTAAAAATAGGAATCCAAAAAAAAACCAAATTAAATAAAGTTTCAGTTTAAGTAAAAACAATTCAATTTTATAAGGTTGCTCAAAAAACTTTAATCATGCCCTTTTGAGATAATTTAAATACATTATTTTTGTAACCACGTTAAATAAACGATTTAATATACTATGTGTGTTAAGACAGGGAGATAATACTGCAAAGAAAGAAACAATGAAAATGTGGTTACTTTCCCTAAAAGGAAAGGCATTATTTTTAAAACTGTATTTAAGAGAAATTTTTCCGCTCAACTTCTCATTTTTACCAATTGTATTAAATACACCACATTTGGTTCATTTTAACATATTAACGAACACCATTAAATTGCAAACACAAACAAATATTAATATCTAAGTTGAAACATGTTTTATAAGTTCGGACAAATTCAAGCGTAACTTCCCCTGGGAGATTTCACTGCTGGTCACCACTTGGACGCTTATTTTGATAAAAAAAACAGAGTGATCATTAAATTTATGATTGAAAATTTTATTACACCTAATTTAATTTATTTATTTTTTCCGTTGATAAAACATTTGCCAAGCAATAATTTGCGTTTTGTATAACAAACTCCAGACTGTAATTAATGTATGCCTTCTCCGCTAATGAACATCTGGTGGCTTGAAAAAAATTACCAGTGCCAAATTGTTGCGAAAAACTGGGCATCGATAAAGAAACATGATAGCGCAAATTGGGATGAGTTTTACACACCTTGCGTAAATCAACTAGCAACATCACCAGACTGGCTCTAGATTAGAATCAACGAACAAAGAAGAAGTAGGTAGGCCAAAACAAACATGGAAACATCAGCTATCAGTGAAGCAGAAGCAGTCGGAATGTCATGGGGGGTCGGCGTGGTCGAGTCGGTAAAGCTCATGGTTGCTAAACCGAAAAGTCTCGAGTTCGATGAGGCTCGATAGCTGGGGACAGTCACTCTTCTATGAGAGACAACTCCAAAAAACAACTGATGCCTTGTAGTTTGTTCTTGGCTGGACAAAGGCTATGGAAGCAAATCCAAAAAGAAAAGCAGGCAGAGATCGGAGTCAATGGTCTAATTGGCGCATAACCAGTTGACACGTACTCCTTAATTGTGATGGAAGCATGGTCGAGTCGGCAAAGCTCATGGTTGATAAATTCGAAAAAAAGTCTCGAGTTCAAACCCTCTGGCAGATGAGGTTCAATCGCTCCCAACACTAAAAATTAAGAACGAAGAAGAAGAAGGAATGTCATGGGCCCAACTTCGAAGAATTTCCTGAGGACGATGGAGAGGTGTGGTTGTGCACCTATGCTCCACAAGAGTCCACAGAACTTATGTTGATGCTGATAATGAATAATCTACATGTTGTTATATCATCGAAACAGCCACCTTCAAGCACACAAACTTTTGAGATGTAGTGCAGACACCCGTGGTATTTTTAATACATAGCCTATTACCTGACTCATTGTGTTTCCTAAAGTAAGTTGTATTTTTTTTAATTAAGATTTATTTCCTGAAAAACAAAGTATAATCTATCATAAGTTTCTGTGGGATGGTGTGGCCTAGCGTTAGATCGCAAGACTGCTAACCTAAAAGTTCACGTCGCTCGGACGTCCCCGAGTCAACTCTGCTCTGATGAGTACCGAACTCGCTTTCCCTTCATACGCCGAAGTCACAAAAACAGGTAAACTCTACTTCATTTGCAACGTGGACCTCTAGGTTTGAAAAGTGATGTGTACTTATGTATATTTCCTAGCAAGAGCTGTATTTCCGAAAAAAAAAAGATTACATATCCTAACATATTTTTATTTTTCCTAATATAAACTTTATACCACATAGGCAATATTTCTGAATGTTAGTTGTATTAGAAAAAAGTAAAGTTCCCTTTCAAACCTGACGGTCTATAGGGCAAGTGAAGTAGAGTTCACTTGTTTTGTGACCTCTTAATATTAGCTGTACATTTTATATTTCCAAACATATGTACAACGTTGTAGCCTGTGAGCTCTGCTAAACAAGTACAATTTAATTTATCTTGCGGCCAATTATTTACTTTGAATCTGTAACTTTGCGTTATTCGCCTGATTATAATACGTTTACATGTTGAAAATTTTCAGAGAACATCTTATAAACTCACTTAACCAAATCATGTATCCCTAACAAAAAGTTGTGACCAAAGTTTTAATATGTACTGAAATATAAGCATTTAAATATGATTGCTTTTAAATACATAAACAAAAAAACCTTAGCGTTTTTAAAAGTGCCAAAACCTTCGGGTTTCCATGACAACCGAAATTGTTTTTAAACTCTGCTTGCTGTTTAAGACCAATTTTATGTGCCAAACATGGCAAAAGTATTTAAAATATAGAAAAAAAATAGAACATATCCCCTTTAAAACGGCTACCCATTCAACAACCTCCTGATGTTGCAGCACCTACAATTACATTCCACAT
The DNA here is from genome assembly GCF_028476545.2 of Physella acuta. Lineage (NCBI taxonomy): Eukaryota > Metazoa > Mollusca > Gastropoda > Physidae > Physella > Physella acuta. The sequence goes on along the minus strand of NW_026731755.1, from coordinate 246,235 downwards.
CTTGCAGCTCTAAAGTAAAACAACATTTTGTAACACATTTCCCTGTTACATATCTTACACTTCCTTGCGTAAAAGATCAACGCAATAAACAAAAGCGACCAACAAACCATTGCGCTCTCTTGATCCCATTAGCTTCTAGATTAATTTTACACAATAGTCATAATTTTTCATATGATTGAACACAATTCCAACAAGCTATGAACTACTCAGCTAAAACTTTAGTACATCTTTATGAACTGTATTAAGTATCGACAAGCTGAAAAACACAAGAACACTGATTGTTCAAATTAATAAAATAACATCTACTAAAACTGTCATTGTTTGGTTTTACTTTTTATTGTACCACCTACAGTTGTTGCCAGGCAGATTCTGCACACACAGTCCGAACCTGAATGGGATGAATTAAAAAAAACAGTGATTTATTGAAATGTATTATATTATTGTGGTCTTAGAAGTGAAGAATACTAAATGCTGTATTTACTCTGAAGTTTTTGTTTTTGTTTCTCAAACAATTCAATGAATAATATACAAACAATTTTATTTTATCCAGTTTTTTTTTTCTTTTTCTTTTTTCTTAATGTTGGAAGTGTTTTCCCCAACACAATTTAGTATTACTTGTCAACTGGTTACGCGCTATATAGGCCGTTGACTTCGATTTCAGCCTGCTTTTTTTTTAGGATTTGCTTCCAAAGCCTTTGTCAAACCAAGAACAAACTACAAGGCAGATGTTGTTTGATTTTGGAGTTGTCTCTCCTGGAAGAGTGGCTGTCCAAAGCTAACGAGCCTCATCTGTACGAAGGGTCGAACTCGAGACTTTTCGGTTAAGGAGCCATTAACTTTACTGACTCAACCCCTTTTTAAATATAACATATTAAAATTCCAAACAACGTTACTGCAGTTCTGGTGATTATATGAGTGACGATACAAATTTCCTCCAAAATTAATTAACTTGGTACCATTACCAGAATTAATTACCTTGTTACCATCACCAAAATTAGTTACCTTTGTATCATCACCGAAATTAATTACCTCGGTACAATCACATAAATTATTTACCTTGGTACCATCACTAAAATTAGTTACTTGCTACCATCAACAAAATTAGTTACCTCGGAACCATCACCAAAATTAGTTACCTCGGTACCATCACCAAAATTAGTTACCTAGGTACGATCACCAGTAAAAACAGGTGAACAGATACATGTACGCGATAGGGAAGAACAACTTGTTGTAGCACACAGTGATGGCACAGGCAAATTGTGTGATGTCCGGTCTATTGATGTGCTAAATAAAACAACACCAGCAGTTAGATTTCATTCGTGAAGACTTTAAATTTATACACATGCGATTTTAAATCAAATATCTTCAGGTACTAAAAATCTGTAGCTTAAAAACGCGATCGATTTTGGTCAACATTTTTAGATGTAGGAAGTAGGCCCATTTATTGTAAATGTTCGCACAAATTATATGTTTTACTATTTAGATAAAACTAGAATACCCGTCATCCGTTGGATAACTGTGGGTTTCGGGGGTCATCCATAAAAAAACATCACGTCTGTCACTCAGAGGCATAGCGACCCTTCCCGGCGCCCGGGGACAAACTTTTCGATTTTAACCCCCCCCCCCCCAAGATTTCGATTTTCAACCCCCCCCCCCTCAAACTTTTGATGTGCACCCCCCCCCCCCACTCAAACTTTCGATTTGAACCCCCCTCAACCTTTCAATTTATTTTTCCAAACCATTTTGGCGCCCCAACATATGTCCCCCCCCTTCCCCCCCCCGCCTCCCCTCCCGCCACCCCCCCCCCCCCCCTCCTCGCTACGCTACTGCAGTGTCACTTATCGTCACAAAAAACAGACCCCACATTCAAAAATATGTTTCTTATCTTTTAAAAACACCGAAAACACCGATTTCGGACTATCCCTTCATATACTGACGTCACATGTGACCTACTCAACTCTACTTCACCTGCCCAGTGTCCCGCCAAGTCTCAGACAACATGTTTTTATCGTTTAAAAAACGATTCCAGCCGAGCATGTCTCTGACCACACTATCCTTTCATATGCTTAGGACAAAGAAACAGATGAACTCTACTTCACCTGCCCTGTATCCTGCCAAGTTCAGATAGGCAACTTTATCATTCACATCTAGAAAAAAAAAATTGAAAAAAAAATATCATTGACATATTGGTCTAGAACCTGTGCCACCCGCATCAGAGCGGACTACGCTACCAACTTAGCTATTTACTCGTGACGTCACAAGTGAATTTTTATACTATAATTTAAGTCTCCTTTTGCAACATGATTTACGCGCATAGATCTAAATCTAAGTCTAGTAGTAGTAACTTTCAAATTAAATTTTATCTTAAATTAGCCAAACAAAGATTTATATAAAATAAAGAAGGTCTGAAATTATCTAGATCTAGATAGAATTATCTAGATTAGATTCTACGACTCGTTTGCTTAAGTCTTAAGTTTAGTTTTTCTTGCTAGATCTAGAATCTAGATCTAGATCTAATCATTAGGCCCGGCGCGAGCATTTCAAAATTACCATATTCCAAACAAAGATTTATATAAAATAATTAAGGTCTAAAATAGTTTAGTATATAGAAAAAAATTATTATCTAAATCTAGAAAGAAAATTATCTATATTTTAGATCTACGACTGAGCTATATTTAGAACTTACGTTTATAATTTAGCAAATTTACCGGCATCTAAGCCGCGTATGAATCTTAAGCTACACCAATAGGCCCGGGAGCGAGCATTTCAAAATTACCATATTCCAAACAAAGATTTATACAAAATAATAATGGTCTAAAATAGTTTAGTATATAGAAACTCATTATTATCTAAATCTAGATAGAATTATCTATATTCTAGATCTACGACTGGTTTGCTTATCTCTCGTTTTTTTTATTGTATTTATAACTAATAAATCTTTGATTTGACCTAGTCTAGATTGTCCTAGATTCTAGATTCTAGATCTAGATCTATAAATAACTTTCTTGGACAGATTTTAGATCTAGAGAAATTTATCGTAAAACTAAATGAAAAAGACAGTTGAAAATTGATATAAGTGTTTGAACGTAATAAATACAGCAAACGGACGTATTGTTAAAGTTATGACCGACAGAAAATTAGATTTTGAACGCGTTAAACTTTTGAATGGGAACACAATTTTCTTCGATAGACGCCGCCATTTTATTGTACTAAAGAGTAAACAAAAACCTGTGACGTCACTATTCCCACAAAGTTTAGTCAATGTTTTAACATTTTTAAAAAAATGGGTTACTCTACGTATGAATAAATCAATAAATTAATTAACGTCTTTAAATAAATGTGTGATTAACAGTCTGTCTGTATTAAAAAATTATTCTCTACCTACATACTATTTTACAGCTCTCCAGATAGAGTCGAACATATCACAATACTCGATCGGACAAACAAACAAAAAAAAATAATATTCAAACATGTAAACAAACTTGACTTTTAGTAGTATATAGATTGTGAAATACTTAATTTAAAAAAACAAATATCTCTGTCATTGAAACAAAACTTAAACAACTAAATAGTAATTAATACATATATATATATATATATATATATATATATATATATATATATATATATATATATATATATATATATATATATATATATATATATATATATATATATATAGGGGTCATCCATAAATAACGTCACGCTTTTTTGACGATTTTTATCTCCCACCTCCACTCCGTCATACATTGTCACAAAAAGCCAGACCCCCCCCCCTAAAATGACGTCGAACCTCAGCCTACAACCCCCCTTAAACTACTCCTTAAACTACTTTATTTTTCCAAAATCTTGTTTGAACTCTGTCAACATAGAATATTTTAATAAACGAGCCGACCCGCGGCGTATCAAACGCCGCAATTTAGTTGTTCTATATTCTACTTTTTAGTAATTCATAATTTGTGAATTCGACAGTACAAACGCTGCAACTAAAAATATTTGCTTTAAAACAATATCAGTAGTTCGTTAATGATGATAACTTCCCTCCCCCTCCTTTCCCCTACCCCTACCCCCCACCCCCGTGAAAGTAAACTCCTCTTAGTTACCTCCCCCATTGAAAGAACGTTTCAAACTAAATTATCTGCCCCTAATAGCCGTCACTAAACCCGGCTCTACGATTGTAAACATTTAGCGTGAACCACCACTCACCAGAACATGTAGGGGTGGGTGTGGTAGGGAGCGCGCTTACAGCTTGGTGTTTTCTATCGTCTCCAAGAAGAGAATTATATATATAGATTCTTATAACAATGTGATAAACAGTTTTCTAAAACCCGAAATAACGGCTAAAATTCGTTTTCTTACATAGCTTTTTTATAATGCAAAAGTGTGAGGTCACACCATCTGTTCCCCCCCCCCCCTCTCTACCCCATACGATTGTGACGTTTTTATGGACGACCCCATATATAAATTTCGAAATCGAATTTATTATTTAACCAATACATTTCTGTATTTTTATGTTGTCTTTGAAACTCGAGAGATCTTGGAATTTTAGAATAAGATCGCACAGTTAACACGATTGAGTTAAGAATAAACATCCCACATAGCAAGGAACACTTATGGCTTATGTAAGGGCTTGTACAGAGGCAGTGGCGTAGCAAGGTCGGGTGTCACCCGATGCGGCGCTTAATGGTGTCAGCCCCCAGAGGCACCCCGCCCCCCCCCCCCCGTCCGTCATCAAATTTTCGATTTGCATCTCTTAAAAAGACTATTTAGCACTCGAATTAATAACTAAATTAAGTATAATTATCATTTTTCTCTATATATTTTGCTATTTCTTGCCTTGGTGTCACCCTTCTAAATGGTGTCACCCGGTGCGGTCCGCACCCCCCCCCCCTCGCTACGCCCCTGTTAACAGAGCTGAAATATGTAGCTATTCTTTAATAAACGGTAACTGTAAAAAGTACGATTTTACCAGTGCAAATACATAATACGTCTTACTTTGTTTTTTTCCACTAAGCAGTTGACATTACTTTCATAAACTTTTTGTTGTTGTTTTTCAGCTGCAATTATATATATATATATATATATATATATATATATATATATATATATATATATATATATATATATATATATATATATATATATACATAGAGGTATACGTAAGTACGTGTGTACGTGTGCACGTAGGTATGTGTGTATGTTTATATGAATCTATGTGTTTATGTATTTATGTGTTCACGTGTGTATGTGTTTTGTGTATATGTGTTTTGTGTTTTGTGTTCATGCGTTTATGTGTATATGTACATGTACGTGTACGTGTAGTCATACGTGTACGTGTACGTGTAAGCATACGCGTACGCATACGTCTGCTTATTTGTGCATGTACGTGAAGTAGAGAATACTTACAGACCATCAGTAGACAGTTTTTGTACTGGTATTTAGCGGGGATTGTAGGGGCCCGTGGTGCACAGTATTCGTCCACTGAATTATGATAACTCTTGATGTCATCTATACCGTCATTTGACCATCGCTGTGTAAAGTTAATATGTGCGTTTATAAATGGAATTACAATTGTTTAATACGTGTGACGGTAGCAGAAGAAAATATAGCAAGACATTGTTTCGTGAAACATTTCAAACGTGTACATCTTAGACATTCGTGCTACTACCCTATCGTTCTGTCTTTCCGTCTTTGTTTACCGCACTCTATCTGCCTATCTGTCTGTCGGTCTCATTCTCGGTCGTTCTCTTCCTCTGTCTATCCCCCTGTTTGTCTCTATGCCTATCTGTTTTTCTGTATTTGTAAGAGCATATTCGTTTGCACTTTTATGTGCATGGGTATGTGTGAACGTGTCTATTTTTTGTGTATATGTGCTATGTATTATCTGTGTTTGTGTGTACGGTTTTATTATCAGTCTCTTTTTTCTCTCTGTCTCTTTGCCTGTCTGTGTTTCTCTCTCTCTTTCTCTCTCTGTGTCTCTCTCTCTTCCTCTCTCTCTCTCTCTCTGTTTCTCTCTCTCTGTTTCTCTCTCTCTCTCTCTGTTTCTCTCTCTCTCTCTGATTCTTTCTCTCTCTCTCTGTTTCTCTCTCTCTGATTCTTTCTCTCTCTTTCTCTCTGTGTCTCTCTCTCTTTGTCTCTCTCTTTCTCTCTCTGTCTCTCTCTCTCTCTCTCTCTTTCTCTATTCCTCTCTCTCTCTGTTTCTCTCTCTCTCTGTTTCTCTCTCTCTGATTCTTTCTCTCTTTCTCTCTTTGTCTCTCTCTTTGTCTCTCTCTTTCTCTCTCTGTCTCTCTCTCTCTTCCTCTATCTCTCTCTATCTCTTTCTCTCTTTCTCTATCTATCTCTTTCTCTCTCTCTCTCTCTCTCTCTTTGGCACTCAGGACTAACCTTCTACTTAAACTAACAATTTCTAACTACATTTTCTTATCCTCATTACATTCAAAATCTTGCTTCTATCAATTACTCGATAACTATGGTATCATCAACTATATAGCAGCTCACAATGGCTTTCAACTGGCTGAAAGAGCGCCATTTATTACTCTCCTGTGAATAGAGCAGTGCCTTGTTGTCGGGAAACAAAATCAGTTTTTTCGCGTGTACGCCCAGTACAGCACACACCAATACAGTCACCGTCAGCATAGCGGGCAGTCTTTGAAGTGCAAGGACTGGATCGATGTAATAGCTATATCATTATATTATATATTTATTATATTATTATTATATTATATATATTATATATATATATATAAATATATATATTATATATATATATATATATATATATATATATATATATATATATATATATATATATATGAAATATTATATATTATATATTATATATTATATATTATATATTATATATTATATATTATATTATATATTTTTAAACTGTGCGTATCTAAGTTAGGGTACTGTATGAAAAGTATTTGCATGAATCAGTCTTCTTTTTCTTCGTTCTTAATTATTAGTGTTGAAGGGGATCGAGATTTATCTGCCAGTGGGTTTAAACTCGAGACTTTGTTCGAATTTATCAACCATGAGCTTTTTTGCCGACTCGACCACGCCTCCAACACAATTAAGCGTTACGTGTCAACTGTTTATGCGCCATTGAGGCTATTGACTCCGATTTCAGCCTGCTTTTCTTTTTGGATTTGCTTCCATAGCCTTTGTCCAACCAAGTTGTCTCTCCTAGAAGAGTGGCTGTCCCAGCTAACGAGCCTCATCTGCCCGAGGGTTCGAACTCGAGACTTTTCGGTTTAGCAACCATGAGCTTTACCGACTCGACCACGCCGATCCATGAATCAGTGACTCTTTTGAATATATGGTTGCCATGACAACGGCGGCCATCTTTAAATAAAAACTTTCTGATGATGTTTCAATGATCAACAACAAACTGACATATCTAACGTAAAATCATTGATCTTTCTTGAATTAACTAGAATCAGAAGGCTAGATTTTGTAACAGATAACAAGCTAGAATTTTTTTTCAAATTTTCATACCGATTAAATATAACAGGAAGTAACCTAACTTAGATACACGTATATAAACAATAAAAGAAGGCTTATTAAAGAGGAAGTATAAGTTCGCATTTATTTTTGTTTAGTGTAGCTGGCATGACAAAAACATTTAATTCAGAATGTACAAAAAAAAAACGTAATCATTGTATGGATGATATTAGACAAAAAATAATAAAATCCTCATTCACATTGCTAACTTAGGTAGTAAAAGTAAAGATTCCCCATCCAACATAGCAATCCATTAGGCAGATAAAGTAGAGTCCAAATTTTTTTAGACCTCGGCATTTGAACGGATGGTGTGGTCAGCATTATGCACCGACGTCTTTACTTTCCCCAACGTAAGTGCGGTACCCGATAGAGCTGGGTGGACTCAGGTACATTATAAAGTCACAAAAACGAACCGAGATCCGAACTTGAGACCCTCGATCTCGCAGCTAAACGTTCTACCTTTGTACCACTTAAACTTAAAACTTAACTTAAATATTAAGTTAAGAATTACAACAAAATAAATAATTGACATTTCTGAAGTCTTGCAATATATATATATATAAATATATATATATATATATATATATATATATATATATATATATATATATATATATATATATATATATATATATATATATATATATATTTATTTATTTATTTATATAGCTTATATATAGCCTATGTATATATAAATATATATATATATATATATATATATATATATATATATATATATATATATATATATATATTTATATATATATATATATATTTATATATATATGTATGTAGATATAAATATATATAAATATATAGTATTTCATACTAGTTTGTTTATATGTAAGTATAGTTTACAATACCTTATTTTGACTAAGAAAGGTTCTGTAAAGTGGACGTAACTCCCTAAGTGTCTAGTGTGTTTGATGATCATACATCAGGTTTGAATTAAACCACTGTACAGATAAACATAAATTACTTCACCCGACAGCAGTGCAACATGTTTTATCTTAATTTAAAAGCCTCAAGATTATATCTCACGCAATGTTTTAAAAGACAGAGATATATCCTAGGCTCGTCTCGTTGAATACTATGTTTATAAATTTTTTTTATATATATATATATATATATATATATATATATATATATATATATAAGCTTGTATGGTAGCCTATACGTTTATATCAAAGCAAAGGATGCACATACATCAAAATGTTGGAATGGTTTCTGTACTTATAGTAACATATTTCCCCCCCCCCCCACACACACACACACATATATATATATATATATATATATATATATATATATATATATATATATATATATATATATATATATATATATGGCATGTTTTTTAAAACAGGTAGGCCCTGTATATAAAAGGCGCGCATTTAAATGAATAAATAAAAGCATCTAAAACGCAATGTCCGCACTGTTTCTCCATATGTCCACAGAAACAGGTGAACACTACTTTACCTGCCCCGTGGACGATAACATTTGAAATATTTTCTTTTGTGGGAAATAAGCTGGAGTACTACATTATTTTCGGTTATGTAATAATTAATTGACATAGGCCTACATTTGTGGCAAAGTGTTACAATATTGAAAATTGGACGTTTTTTTTTTTTTTTTTACAAAGAAAAATAGGCCTTTTTCGTTTAATGAAGGTTAGAAAAAAAGAATTCAGGGGGGGGGGGGTTAAATACATGTTTAATTTAGTTTCTAGAGTTTGATGGATTTTTTTTCCCAATGCAAGATTGTCGATATTAGTAGCAGATATCGGAAGACGTGGTGTACCGATAGAACGATTGCATGCTTACCCAAAAGTCTTGAGTTCAAAACCCCAACTCGACTTCTATCAAACAGTCTCCCAAGTCCATACCAGGTAGTGCGCGGATGCAAAAGTCTGGCAAAAAAACAACTGTTCCAACGGCTTGTAATATGGATGAAAAAAATTCTCGATTCCTAACCCTGCTCCACTCTGCCTGACTATTGAGCAAACGCTTGATCCAGTAGTAAGTGTATAAGAAATAGAAAACAGCAGATAAATAAATAACATTAATCTCTATATTAAAAAACCGTTATACTGACCTTTGGTCCGACGCGTGTGTAAGATAATATCTATTTCACACTTGCAGTTTTTTTTTTATTTCTTGATAAGAGGCTATCAACACGGCAGCCGTCTCAATAACTTCAGGCTGATAAAAAACATCAGGAACACCGAGGGTGTGGTTTCTGTAAGTGCACTTATCGGATAGACGTACCCACACAATTAGTGTGAAAAAAATATTTCTGAAAAATCAAATTTTGTTTACGTTCAGTGGACTTGTTTAATTAGTTGTATTAGCAGGAACAAATATTTCTGAAAAAAAAATATCAAGTGCTTAATATTTACGCAATTTTCTTATAACTAATCGCGATGAAGTTTGATAGTAATTTAAAAAAGATGCATACTCCTCTGTAAACAGAGAATACAATACAGATTGGCTATACATTTTTATACATTTATATGTGTGTGATGTGTGTGTGTGGGTGCGTGCGTGCGTGAGTTGCTCGTGTGTGTGTGCTTGTGTGTGTGTGAGTGCTTGTGTGCTTGTATATGTTTGTGCTTGTGTGCTTGTGCGTGTATGTGTGTGGAATAATAATTCAAACACATTTATATCACAACTATTTATACTATACTAGTATTTGAGTCTTATCGACGTCACCTAGATTAATGTCGGGGCCGTTTTTCCAGAAATCTACGGGAGACGGATTATATCGGTGGTAGTGGATGAGATCCTGCATGGAAACTGAAGGGATTTTACAAGGTGTGATTGTGACCTCCCAGTTTTACAACGTAACCGGAGCTTGTGTGAGTGAAAGTTCTGAAGTTCCAAATCCCGACAGTTCTGGTTTGACTGTCAGATAGAAGCAGATCTAAAGTTTAAATTTTGTACTTGAGGGGAGGGGGGGGGGTAATAGAGTATAACTTAAGTTTAAATTGTGTACAGAAGGAGGATAGAGTATAATCAGAGGCGTAGCCAGGGGGGGGGTGAGGACCGCACCGGGTGACACCATTTAGGGGGGTGACACCAAGGCAAAAAAAATAGCAAAATATATAGAGAAAAAAAAACTTGAGGGGGTGCAAATCGAAAGTTCGAGGGGGGGTGCAAATCGAAAATTTTAAAAGTTTGTCCCCGGGAAGGGTCGCTACGCCTCTGGGGGGAGGGGGGGGGGGTGACACCTTTAAGCGCCGCACCTGGTGACACCCGACCTCGCTACGCCACTGAGTATAATTATATAAATTGAAAGGGGGTGGATATTGTCGAGTGAGTATTTGTCTTGGTGGAGGGGGAGGGGTAATTGTCCTGGGGATTAATATCACGGGTTAATCTTCAATATTTTAATGAGTTTGCAAACAAATTAAAGATCTAAGCCTGATGTTTTTTTCTTATGGCTCTTTGTAGACATTTGTTATTTTGAATAACGTAATTCTAATACCATACAATATATTGTCTATATTACTTATTAAAATATTTCGGTGACATTAATTGGAAAATGTTTTCCAATTCTCTACTTTTATAAAATGCACAATGCTAACGGTATTAGACTCTGTTAAATTAGACTTTAACTGAACCCTAAGCATTATACAGGTAAATAAATAATCAAGCTGAGAAAACAACGAATATACTGTTTTAAGTTTCCAACACGAATAAATAGGAAAATAAAGAAATTAAATAACGAAACATAATACGAACAACGTTAACTTGTCTGTGTGGTTAGTTTAAAAAAAACATGGGAGAAATATCACCTTTAAGAAACGATTATTTGAAATACTTCGTCAAGCAATTTCGCAAAATATTCCAGTCACAATTTACCCGTCAAAATTCCTGTTTTCCATTTTATATAAGTGGTTATTGGCCTTTGTGTACGCATCAGAGATACGTACTAATATCTATTTAATTTAATTTGTGTCTTTAGTAGCAACCATAGATTAAACCTAGGAGGAACTGTATACTGACACTTTACCTAAGTTTTATATACATACAGATCATCATTATCATAAACATCATTTATGTGGACCCATTGTAGAGCATAGGAATGCATAACATCCCTCTATCGTACTTGGATATGAGCAATTCCTCCAAGTTGGGCCCATGTCATTCCGTCTGCTTCTACCTCCCTGACAGCTGACCTTTTCCCAGTGGCGTAGCTACCGTAAAGCTAGCGTAAGCAAGGCATAGGGGCCCAAGGCAAATAGGGGCCCTTTTTTTAAAGTTTGAGAGGGGGGTGCAAATCGAAAGTCTGAGGGTGGGGAGGGGGTGCAAATCGAAAGTTTGTCCCCGGTCGCCGGGAAGGGTCGCTACGCCTCTGAGGGGCCCAATAACACCCGAAAATCCTAGCTACGTCACTGCCTTTTCCATGCTAGTTGTATCCTTCTTACTTTCCTCTTTCCTTTGGGATTCCAGTCTGGTGATGTTGCTTGATGGATTAAGCAGGGAGAGACCAATCCATCCCCATCTGAGCTTTTGTATTTCTTTTCCAATATTGTCTTGTCCAGTTGTTTTCTCCACAGTTGGGCATTGGAATTTTTTTCCGGGTACCTGATGTTCAATAGGCGACGCAGGAATCTGTTAATGAAAGTATCCTTACAGGTGAAGGTGTTTATTTATTCATGGTACATGTCTTACCGTATAAACAATCGTAACTTGAAGCCCTGTTTAAAAGATCGGGGCTACCTTCTGCTAACCAGCTACGTCTAGGAACCATTCTAGTAAGTATTAAAATAAATCAACAATACAGATATTTTAGGATTCTAAGATGAATTCATAGATACGTATTTTATTTTCACCTGCGCAAGTGACATTTCATTGATGAATGACAATATGAGTTCTGAGGAATAAAAAAGTTACCCGACAATTTAAACAATGTGTTAAACAATGTTAACAAACGATTTTGAAATATCCAGTCACGAGCTTCGTGATTTCAATTCTTTGTTGTGGTGAAAATCGAGCAATAATTTGCTATCGCTTTTGTTTATCTTATTTGACGAGTGTTCAAATATCTGAATCAAAGAATTATACCCGCTTTTAATAGATCATTTGAAAATAAATGACTGACTTCTTTGGATTTGAAGTCATGAAAACGGCAATATTTTGTGGGGGCCCAATGATAGTATTGGAAATATTTATTTTTTTAATTCAATCTATGAATGGAGTAGAGATAAACGAACACTTGTACAATGATAACACTAGAGTTCGTTGATATCATTTTGGACGTGAGATTAAAACACAAAACGTAAACAATTATCTTTTTGACTTAGAGCGATCTAAAATATCCTTGAAAACAAGATGTTGCAATACCTGCCTTTGAGTAGGCACCAGAAGAAAAAAAAATTAATTTCCCTTGTAATTGTTTCAGTTTGAGTACACGATTTTATTTCAATTTAATTGATGTTAATTTAAAATCGTGACAATGGAGGCGTAATTAGTTTATCAGTCTGCCCCGAAGTCTGATTGTCCGGTGATACCTTCGAAACGGGTTTACGCACATCAAAGTTACGGAAATTTTATTGTAGGCTGGAGACAATGAATATTTTCATGAAATTGTAAAAGAAACGAAAAGTCTAAAACTTTTTGCCGAACATGTAGCGTATATAAACGCTTCGGACACTAGAGTCCGAATCATTCCTTCAAGCTCATCATTCGTTTTCTCTATTTTCTAAGCAGTTTATTTTTCTCATCTTAACTTCCGACCAACAAAATGAAATTATTTATACTATTTGGTACTACATTTTTAAAAATACTTCATCATAGTTATAGCTTTTTTTTTAAAGAAGCTATAAAAATTAGATTTGATTTTTAATTGTCAAATTTTTAAAAATTTCAGACTTTCGATAAATTATTAAATTTTTGAACAATTTAAATGCAAATAGCTTGACGCTGAGTTGATTCGAAAAGATTATTTTTTGTTATAATTTCCGTTCTGCGGCTAATTCAGAAAACGTAATGCTTTTTTCTAAAACTAATTCGTTTTCGAAAATGTAGAAGAAATAAACTTAAGCAATAGAATTTATTGTGTCGATTGCCGCTGCATTTAATGGATGTGTGAGGGTTTTGCACGCTCCAATCTGCTACTGAGCTAAACACTGTTCTAGTAAAACCTTTAGGGCTAATTGGCACTGGAAATAAGTCTGAACATTGTAGCCTAAACGTTAATTTAACATCAACTCCACAGGCCTCGTACCTTGTGTTATATCACTCAGCCAGCCCGAAAATTGACAATATGATTGTATTGTTGTCACTGAAAATTATCTTCGTATATATATATATATATATATATATATATATATATATATATATATATATATATATATATATATATATATATATATATATATATATATATATACATATATATATATATATACATATATATATACAATTATATATATATATATATATATACATATATATATATACATATACATATATATATATATATATATATATATATATATATATATATATATGTATATGTATATATATATATATATATATATATATATATATATATATATATATATATATATATATATATATATATATATATATATATACAATTATATATATATATATATACATATACATATATATATATATATATATATATATATATGTATATGTATATATATATATATATATATATATATATATATATATATATATATATATATATATATATATATATATATATATATATCGTTCAGCTTCACTCTCGGCCCTGGTAATGACAACAGCCGGCCAAATGTGTAGTTTCCTGAATTGTGTTAAAATGAACCACACCATCGACAGCAACAACAACCTCTACCAGCATGTGGTAAGTATTTTTTATTTATTTCTGATTTGATTTTAAGGGGGGGGGGAGTAGGCTAAGCGAAACTCGATGTATGCGGACGGCGTTGTCGGGTGGTAGTGCTTACGACTGCTAATCTAAAAGTCTTCGGTTCGGATCCCGGGTTCGAGTGCCCAGGCGACTCTGAGTCCAACCCAGCTCTGATGTGTAACTGACCCACGTTAGGGCAGCAGAGGCGGCATCGCATAGTTTCTGACACACTCTAGGTAAACTCTACTTCATGGGCACTAATGCGAAAGATGATGAACCACAGTGTAGCAATATTTTTTTTTATTTAGCTTGAATGAATGAGCTTAAAATAACGGTTAAAATGTTTTAATAAAAACTTTGGTCTCAATCTTGAATCTGCAGATAAACTACAACATCAGGATTAACTCTAGTGGACTGTCGTGTCTCATAACTAGCGCTGTAAGTTGATTTTGTTATTATGTTTCTGTTGACATTGTTTTAGTAGGAAGAGTTGATTGGTTTTGTCAATTTACACGTGATTCTCATTGGGTTTCTTTCTACTTTATATAATGGAGTTTTCGGACGAGATATTTTTGTGGTAAATTTTCAGAACATAAGCTGTAATTATTAGATTCAGCTTGAAATTAAACTTTCGAGTCTTCTAAATCGGCCACACTTTGATACGATGCATTTGATGTGGGCTTAATGAAGGCTATCGGCTATCGGCTACAAATGCAACTAGGTGTTTTGGTCGCTAAGGATCCTCCATAAATGACGTCGCTTTTTTTTTGACGATTTAAAAAACGAAAATCATATTTTAATCAATCTCTATTAAAATTCAGTTTGTAATATTATATTTTAATGTAAAAGTGCGACGTCTCACTTTTACGTAACACCCCCCCCCCCCATCTTCCAGTGTGACGTCATTTATTGACGACCCCCTAGTGATCTATTGTTAATGACCCCGATTTGATATGAGTTTACAGGCCACAGTTAAACCCGTCGTTATTGACAACAGGTGAACTAAAGTTTATCTCCAACAAATTCATATGCGGTATTACAAATTGATTAGAGATAACATGCTATTACTGAATGGTAGTGGGAAAAGTTGTGTTCGTTATGAGATCAGTGCAGAAGACAGGTCGGGAAATATTTTGTGTTAGCCACATTTGGTACATAGAATGGACATTTATAAGACACTTCTTCTTCTTCTTTGTTCTTAATTTTAGTGTTGGAAGGGGTCCCCTCGTGTCAACTGGTCATTAAGGCCATTAACTCCAATTTCAGACTGCTTTTCTTATTGGATTTGCTTCCAACCAAGAACGAACTACAAGACAGCAGTTGTTTGATTTTTGAGTTTTCTCTCATAAAATAGTGGCTGTTCCCAGCTAACGAGCCTCCTCTGCCCGAGGGTTCGAACTCGAGACTTTTCGGTTTAGCAATCATGAGCTTTACCGGCTCGACCCCTTATAAGACACTATGTTAATTGACCGAAAACATGTTCATTTGTATATATATTGTGTATAATATCTTCAATAATTTTGTTTAGTACATCTCATGTAGTTAACTCGTGACAGATTACATTCCAATATAAGCGCGTGAATGCATTTATATTCTTTTATTTACATACTTACACAAATAGAATATCTGTTTATAGCATAAGCTTGTTTATTATTGGTTTTTTAAAAAGAAAATAACTACTTTAACAAATAGTATCTTTAAATCACCTGTAAAATTTTGTCGTAAAATGACAAGTGCAGAAGATGCTTGCTTCGGTAGTATCTATACTGTTTTAACATGGGACCAGTAATTAACTATTTAAGGGATCAGTAATTAACTCTTCATATGACCAGTAATTATCTTTTCATATGACCAGTAATTATCTTTTCATATGACCAGTAATTAACTCTTTATGGGACCAGTAATTACCTCTTCATATGTCCAGTAATTAACTCTTCATATGACCTGTAATCTGAAGCTAGTAATTAACTCTTTATGGGACCAGTAATTCTCTATAAACTTCAACAATTTCAGAGCAACGCCACCGAGTTCTACTCTGCGATCAAGTCGTACCGCCGAGCGTTCCAGAATCTGAGACAGTCCCTGCGTGCGAACACAATCTCCAACCAATCAGTCAGCAGCCCTGAACTGATGGAAGACGATGTGTACGTGACCCGCGCATCAGCGGTCATCGGCGAGCTGTACCGCCTCATGAGCGCAGTTCGGCGGGCCGCGAACGTCACGGAGACCACGACATGTACCGACGTCCATGTCGAGCAGGACCGAACAGCGATCTACGTGACAACCTACTATATCAGCCAGAGACTGGGTGCCTTGATGACATCTTGGAGAAGCGGCTGTGGGATATGTTTTGGAAATTGAAGTAGATCTGGAGGAAGTGGGGATAAGGGTTTCGTTCAGATTCAGACATTTTTTTTTGCTCCAGGGAAGGGGGGGGGGCATCAGAGGCGTAGCGACCCTTCCCGGCGCCCTGGGACAAACTTTCGATTTGCACCCTCCCCCCCCCCCCTCGACCTTTTCATTTGCACCACCCCCCCCCTCAAACTTTCGATTTGCACCCCCCTCAAACGTTCAATTTGGCGCCCCCCTAAGGTCGGCGCCCGGGGACATATGTCCCCCCCCCCCGCCCCTCCCCCCCCCCTGTGGGGCATTTTATACTTCCGAATGCACTTCAAAAATTCAGGGTTGGGGGAAGATCTGAAAATGGTTAAAGTGTATATTATTGTCCATCAGCTTTTAATTTTCTCCATATTTAAACCGTAGGTGGGGGGGGGGGTGTTGAACATATCCCCGGAGAAATGTCTGAAAGAAAAACTGAATGAAGTTGGTTACATTTTTAATCAGAATGTTCCTCTGATTGTGTAAAACAAATCTCAATTTGTACATTTATTATCTTAAGCTATTTAATTTTAATTTTGTCTATTCAAATTAATTTCTTTGATACAAGGCATTGAATGTGTACATATTTTCGTGAAGGGCAATAATTTACATGGAATTATTTTGAAATTGTATATAGTAAATTTTGTTTTTTAAATACAAAAATCCATTTTATTATTTTACTAAAAATGTAAGCAAATACGTCAGGTTAAACCGGAGCTGATGTATAACTGTTCGGGATGTCTGATTATTGTATACCATAATACGTGTATATAAAAAATTGGACGGCGTGGTTGAATGGTAGAGCTTACGAATGCTAACCCGAAAGGCTCGAGTTCGAATCCCGGGCTCAAGCTGTTAGTCGTCCCATAGTCCAGCCAGTTCGTTAGCGAAAATAAGGCTGCTGGTCACAGTATCCCACTTGTATGCAACATGTGAACTCTACTTCATCTGCCCCATTTGCCTAGGAAATTTAAGTGAAAAGGTGATAACTTATCGCTTCTACAAAACAGCCTTCTGTGACACTCTTTCACTCACAACGAGAGCCTCTTTTTAATCCGCCATTATCCGCTTATCCAATCATTGATAATTTGGTTATATATTCCTAGACAAATAAACGTAGGCATTGTGTGTAAATATTGTTTTGATTGTATCCACTTTGCAAACTTGTCAGTTAAATTTGTTATACACAGCATTACTTTAAAATCTAACCATATTCAATAAAAACATTAACACATAAAAACTATGTTTATATCAATCATAGTCATCATAACATTTGGACACGTGTGTTTGAGTTTGTGAGTAAATGTGTATGTCATATGTATTTGTGTGAGAGTGGGTGTGTCATAGGTAGGTGTGTGGTTGTGTGTATACTTCCGTATTTTAAGTGTGTTTGGTAATACTTTAAACACAACACAAAATGCTAGACGTTTTAGCAACGAGCTCGATACCTCACAATTTTTAAATGTGTTGCATTAAAGCTGTTTAATATTGCAGATAACAGTGCACAGGCATTGCATCGAAAGTGCATTAGAATTAAGTTATGAGATCCAGAGTGTGTAACTATTTAAAAAGAAAGTATGTGCTATGCACATTGTTTCCAATATGTAAATATCGTGTATTTCGTTCTGCTTACTTTTCTTAATTGTCCTTTTTTTTTAAATGCCCACTGTTTAAAAAGGCACGCATTTACATTCGTGTATATATTGTTATTTCAATTTTTTTAACGATAAATTTAATACGTAAAACCTTATTTGCATTTGTTATACATATGTTTTTTTTTCTGCTGTTTCTGCTTCTTATTAAACTTAAAATATTTTCAAATCTTTTGTTTTACTATGCCTTAAGTGCTTCAAGTTGTAAAATTGCATCCCATTCAAAACATTATTCTATCCATTCATCTCTGGCGCTCTAAGTCCAAAGATTGCTTGCTCCACCATCGTCTTCCAGGAGCAGCCGGAATGTCGTGGACCCAATTTGTTGGAATCGCCCAGAACCTTGTACAATTTAGAGAAGTGGTTGCGTCTCTATGCTCCACACCAATGTTGTTGTTGTTGATGATGATGGTGATGATGACGATGATAATGATGATGATGATGGTGATGATATTATGATGACGTTTATGATGATAGTGATGATATGATGATGATGATGATGATGATGATGATGATGATGATGATGATATGTTGATGCTGATGCTGATGCTGATGCTGATGATGATGATGATGATGATGATAATGATATGATTATGATTATGATGATGATGATGATGATGATGATGATATGATGATGATATGATGATGATGACGATGACGATGAAGACGATGATGATGCTGATAATGTTGATGATTATGATGGTGATGATGATAACGACCTTCTTTCTCCCATAATTATCTACTATAATATTTTAAAATGTCTGTCCTCCACGCTGGAGTAGCTCTGTCTCCACTATCGTGACATAGCGCAGATCATATACTAACAAATTTTAATAATTAATTGTTGATATTACTAGCAAACAATTATTTTACAGTAATTTAAGTAAGTGCTCAATGATATTTTAAAAACTCATTGAGGCCATATGTAATTAAAAACAAAGCAGCATTATAATAAAAAATGTGGGCCAACAAGGCGTCTGATTAACAGTTTTTATCACTAAGTTTACCACCTAGCTAGTCAAGTGGTTATCACTGATATCAGTGTAGGAAGTCAACCTTCTGCGGTTGGTTATCTCATTCATTCAAGGAAAGTGTCATTGATACATTTTTTCGTGAAATTAAAAACAAAAATAGGTCACGTGACTTGTACAACGAAAACTGTAATTTGGTGAAAAGAAACAAATCCTTGAAATTCAGAAGACGAGTATCCTTGTTAGGTTCGTGTCTATGCAAAAAAGGCTTGTAAGTAGGTCACCAACTTTTCATTCTCTTGCTTGCTAGCTTACAATTATTTTTTTATAAATAGGAATACTTTTATTAAAACCTAAAAAAAATAGAAATATTGCTTTTGCTATTGCTAATTTATTTGAATCATAAGCAAGAATAATGATAGACTAGAAGAAATAGACTAGGATAAAGAAAAATATAGCCTACGCTAACCCGCAGTATTTTACAAACTGTTAATTATAAAATTGTGCTTAAAAATTATTTGTTAAGTGAATAATTTTAAAAAAAAATAGCTAGCTTGAAGCATTTTACAATGTCTTCCGGAAAATTAACCTGAAATGAATTCACAGGTTTTGGATGTAGACATCCCTCTTCATAATCTTTTCCCGATCGTACCATAGAGAGATGTAATAAATGAAGTAGAGTTTATCTATTTCAATAACCACAGCATAAAACGTTATGCCCTGTGGACATCTATACTGGCCATTAATTGTTCATACATTTTACATGCACACATACATACATACATACATACATACATACATACATACATACATACATACATACATACATACATACATACATACAAATTATATAAAAATCAACTAAATAGAAACCATTATACTGATTTAAAATAACTAAAATCTCTGTAAATATCATTGTATTACAGTCCAAATCCATTTTGGATATTTTATCTATCATATCTAAGTTGTGCAGTGTAAGACGCGGATGTTATGTAGACTATCACACCAAGCAGTTTGTTCACCGATATCAAGTTATCTCCAGCAGTGAAGAGCTCTTCTCGAGAGAGTGATACCTTGTAATATTTCATAAGATTTGACTCCAGTTTTCTTAAAAAAAAACATATCTGGAATATTCATTTTCAAGAAATAAAAGACGTGTGAGAGTTATTTGAAATTTTAACGATTTTGTTTATGGTGTATATGTGTTCCTGTATGTAAAGGAGACGGAAAGTAAAGGAAATTTCGAAAAAAAAAAAAAAGCATGGAAATTTTATACTTTGAGAAATCATAAATAAACTTTATGAAACTTTGCATTAATTAAACTTGGAAGTCTCGAGATAAATTTAAAAAAAAACAATTTGTTTTTAAATATAGGTCGCATTGCAAAAACAAAGAACTTTTTTTTTACGAAAAAAGGAATTTGTAAATAAATGTATTTTTGAAGGTAAAAGGTTTTGTTCTGGTGATTAATAGTATTATGGGAATGAAACATGGAAAGTTTAAGAGTGATTTAATTTCAAGGATTTATATTTCATGTAAAAGTTTCGGGGGAAAAAGCATTAACAGATAAAGTAGATCAATTTTTTAACGAAACAGTTATTAATAAAGTTGCTGAACTTTATACATAAATTTAGAGATACTTTGATAGGATTAGGAACTGGTGAGGTATTTGTGTTAAGGTAAATATTTTTTAATAATATCACAACTTGGAACCGTACAGTTGATCAGTTGTATTTACTGAGAATGAATTGTGCAAGCACCCTAAAGCACAATGAAAAGTCACCTAATATATATATATATATATATATATATATATATATATATATATATATATATATATATATATATATATATATATATATAGTGCATTACCCACACACACACACACGCGCACCATACACGCCTACCCTAATACGTGGGCTACTATAATATATTGCATGCACTGTTCTTGTTACATATCGTGTCACGTCCACTAAGACTTTTGAATCATGAAAAGTAAATATGTAAACACGAAAAAGGTTTTCAGAATAAAAGACGGACATTACACAACACCAGATGAAAATTGTAAAGGCAAGGGGTCCCAAAAAATTGTTTGTTATCTTTCAGATAATTTGCAATCAACAACCTCTTGGGTGTTGAAGTATAATCTGTTTATCAGTGAATGTAAAAAAAACGTTACCGGTAAACGACTGGCTGTGAATGTGGTTCGGTGAATTAGAACGGTTGATGTATGAAGTCGTGCTAATCATCCTCATCATTATTTCTTTAGACCCCTCGTGTAGCACATGGACGCAACCACACCTCTCCAGCGTACTCGGTTCTGGAAGATTCTTTTAAGCTGGGTCCAAGACATTACGGCTTCTACCAGCTTCACTGATGACTGATCTTTTCCATGTTTATTTTGATCTACCCACTCTTCTCAAGTTGGAAGTCGGTAAATAGAGATTTATGAGGGAAAAAAATTAGTAGATAGATCGTGACTTTTTTCTTTCTTGATTTTCTACAATAATGTCCTTATTTGATAAATAGCTTGCTATAAAAATAAAAATAATGGAATGTTGTATGAGCCCAGTGAATATAGACAACGGTAATAGATGTTATTGACTAAACGTATTTTATTTTTACTAGTTGCCAGATATATTAAATTATTCAATTTTGTTTGAAATTGCTAACATAAATATTACTTTTAATACAATTTACATATTGGCGTATGCAGGGAGTGTTGGGTAGGGTTAGAACCACCCCATCCTCATGGGCCCTCATACTGAAAGTTGCCTACAATTCAGCTACAGCTTGTTTGTGTCGCTTTATATATATATATATATATATATATATATATATATATATATATATATATATATATATATCTATATATATATATATATATATATATATATGCAAAGTGGCTGTATATAATATATTGAAACGAATAAATGCGAAAAGAGAAATGACTAATTCTTGGCCAAGCCACAAAGTGAAGTAGATGAAAACTAAGTAAATTAATTTTTAAAAAAACGTTGCATTAGTGTATGTCTACAATATTGAAAAATATATTTTAAACTTAATTTACTGAAAAAAAATGTGCGCCGACCTCGTCCAATGTATATCATCTAAAAGCATCACCTTCTAACACAAATTAAAACATTAAATTCGCCTTTTTTTTAAAGGGTTTTTATTTCAGACGGTTGTGGCCGGGTGGGGTGCGGATGGGAGGTTATAAAATGTCCGGGGCGGGAGGGGGCGATGGATGGTTAAAGTATGCATTTCTTCCTATATTTATTCCGGGAAAGTGCTTCTTTCATGCATTTCTTCGGGGAAAAGGAGGGGGCATAGAGTCTAATGCCCCACCCCCAACCACTTCAACAACGAAAGAGAAAAAAATATTGCTTATATATTTTTTACCAATGCCCCCCCCCCCTGAAGAAAAGTCTGAAAGATCACTATTTTATCTACACAACCACTCAGATACAGATACCCCAATTTAACCCCTTGTGCGGATGGTAGACCAGAGACAATTTTGAACGGCTAACTCGGATGTCGTATTCATCATTCGATACCACCTTTCTGCTTCGTTAAGTGGTGTGTATTCAGCCTTGTAATCAACATCGACTTGCCTGTCACCGTGCATCTGTTGTCGAATATGTACGTAAACAACGGATTAGACGGTGGGCTAGTTAATGGAATTTTCTACACAATAAAAAAATCTTATTTAGACGCATTGATCTTTATAGATTGGGTCGTTTTAGTTTGTAAGGTTTTACCCTTGCGAACCGTGCGGTCCATGCGGCAGACGAAGTAGAGTTCACCTGTTTAAGTTAACTTGGCATACGATTGGATAGTGTGGTCAGAAATGTGTCCAATTGCTTTTACTTTCCCAAGGGACGGAGTGGTCTAGCTGTAGAGAGCTAAACTACTAACCCGTAAGTCTCGAGTTCGAATCCGGGTTCAAGTCAGTAGACCGTCCCTGAGTCCACCCAGCCCCGATGGGTACATAACTCATGTTAGGAAATGTAAAGGCGGATGGGCATAGAGTTGACCCCCCCCCCTCCCAATATATATATATATATATATATAACAATCCCCCGGCTGTAGGCTGACACTTATATAATTAAACTATTATTTTTACTAGTTGACGGAGTAGGTTTGTCGTATAGAAGCTGCCGTATGTTGTACCAAAGTAAAAAAAAGTGAGAGACAAAGACAAACGCACAACTTAACATTTTACAGATGTTTCTAGGCAAAAAAAAAACCAAAAGCGCATTATACGTTTTCCAGATACCAATGTTGGTAGGGTAGAGGACACCAGTTGTTTTTTTTTTTATCTCAGCCGCCTCAGACACTACCCTCGGAGCCAAGTCAAGGTGAAATAATATTCTTTAGAGCGTAGTCAAGGTGGAATAAGGAATGCCCTACCCTCTGATCTAGGTCAAAATGTAAAAGAAGTCTTAATTCTCTGATCTAGTTCAAGTTGAACTAAGGAATGCCCTACCCTCTGGTCTAGGTCAAAATGTAAAAGAAGTCTTAATTCTCTGATCTAGTTCAAGTTGAACTAAGGAATGCCCTACCCTTGATCTAGGTCAATCAAGGAATTCCCTATCCTCAGATCTAGGTCAACTGATGAATGTCCTACCCTCGGAGCTAGTTCAAGTAAATAAAGAAACAGCCTTATATTTAATGGTGAGTGGTATACTAGATAATAACACTAAGTTAATAAAAAAAAAAGAAAACAGGTATATTTTTGTTAAAGGTCACACCTAAAGAAGAAACTATGTACTTCTTAATCGCTTAAAAGAATTGAAGAACTACCATATTACTTCTAGTAACATCATTTTAAATCATGTTTTACTTCAAAAACATATTATGTACAAGGCAACATAAACAATACAACAGTTCTAATTTCTATGCCGGAGTCAGCATACAGATTTACATAAATACAAAATTGTCACTTTCGCAAACCAGGGTTAGTAGCCGGTGCAATCGGCTGGTTGGCCTGAAGCAGCTGGTTCTTCGCCATGATAAACGTGTCCCTCCTCTTGGCTTCCACGTACAACTTCAAGCACTCATCCTCCATCCACTTCTGGGTGGGCTGCGAGAAGGTGTAGAACTTCTTGGCCAGGAATGTGAACATGCAGGTACTTGCATCCATCTCCATGTTCAAACCCCCCTCCGCGTCCGGATCCAGTTCTTGACTGAGAGCGGCAAACACGTCAGAGGTGCCAGGGCCTTTGTTGCCTCTGTTGGGCGCGGGTGGATTCTGCGGGGCGGCGTGATTCTGTGCTTTTCTTAAATTGGCGGCGCCTGCCCCGCCAAAGTTTTTATTGATCGGGACCACAATCACCGTGCTGATTGGTCTCCTGGTGTACGGGTCGTTTGAGGATGTTAAAGTTTGTATGAATTTTTTGACGTCAGTGCTGGCATCGTTAACATTCACTGCTGATAGTTTAATAGGTCCATGATTGACTGTGTCAGGTTCTTCAACTGTTTCAGGTTCTTCCAATGTGTCAGGTTCTTCGAATGTGTCAGGTTCTTCAAATGTGTCAGGTTTTTCATCATTGTCAGATGCATCGGAAAACATGTTTTCGTCGTCAAGTGTATGATTGGCTGATGTTGAGGGTTGTTCCACAGATGATGTGGCAGGTGGTGTTGAAGATGCAGGTTTACTGTTGCCTGGTGTGTTGAAGGCTGCTGCTCTCAACAACTGACTGAACGGCTCAGCCGCAGCTTTACTGGGTTGAAGTTTCTCAGCCAGGAGGGAATATTGCTTGCTGGGGTTCAGCACAGTTTTGTTCGCTGTTGTGTCGGCACCTGATGTTGAGGATATGATGATAGGCTTTGTATCATCTGTGTTGGCTGATGTTACACTAGTTAATGCTGGAGCCGGCTTGTTAGGTGTTGTAACATCTTGATTAGATGCAATAACAGTCAATGCTGAGGCCGGTTGGTTAGATATGGCAACAAGTTTTTGGTCAGTTAAGGTAACAGTCAATGCTGGGCCCGGCTTACTCGATGTAGGAGTATCTTGTTTTGTTGACCCTGAAGCCTGCTTGTGAGGTATTGTAACATCTTTTTTGGCAACAGTCAAGGCAGGAGCCTGCTTATTTGGTGTAGGAATATCAGGATTGGTGGATGGAGCAACAGTAGACTTTGTTGGCTGCTTACTTGATGTAGGGATATCTTGATTGGTGGATGGGGCAACTGTAGACTTTGTTGGCTGCTTACTTGGTGTAGGGATATCTTGATTGGAAGATAGAGCAACAGTCAATGCTGTAGGCTGCTTACTTGACGTGACAACTTGTTTACTGTGAGTACCCTTAGCAGATGTTGCTGATTGCGCTACAGAAGCTGTGGACTTTGTTTGGCCTGCGTTTGGTTTTTTCTTAGTCCCGAACACTTCAAACAAATCGTTTAATGTGATGATTGGCCTTGGATCAGCAGCCGTTGTTGACCCCGGCTGCGCTTTATTACCAGCTGTTTTGCCTTTGCTTGGGCTGTTTTTGTTCCCAAACATTTCAAATAAATCGTTTAATGTTACAACAGGTAGCCCATTAACCGTGTTTAACGGTTTTGAGTTAACGTTACCTGTTGTAATATTTGTTCGAGGTGGGTGCACAATCTTTTCAGCATTGATGAGGTTGCTGTTGTAGTTTGGTCGTTTTTTCCCGATCATAGCGACTAATTTGTTTAACGTGAAGGCTGATGCAGCACGCAGTTCACTGCTTGGGGGATCTTGGCTTGTAGATTTGTCAACTTCAGCAGTAGATGGCTGTTTAGCACCCGGTACTTTAGACTGGGCTTTATCTGCTTTGGGAGATTTACTACTGTCTGGAGTTTTAGACTTTTTATCTGCGCTGGGGGGTTGAATACTGTCTGTAATTTTAGGTAGGATTTTGACAGGGCTTTTAGGTTTCGAGCTGTCGTTACTTTTAAATTTAACGTTGTAGGTGTTTGTGTTTTTTAACACGTCTGCTGCTTTGGTCTTCTTCTGGGTTTCCATTTGGTTGTCAGTCAGTGAAAACAGGTCAAATAAAGTGATGGTTGATTTGGGTTTAGAGCTTTCTGCACTGGGTGGTGTTTGGTTATCTGCGCCTGCTTCCTTCTGATGCTCTGTGGTATCAGAACTTTTACTATCTGCGGCTATTTCTTTGTTATCTTCATCGGCTTTGGATTTTTTGTCATCAGAGGCGTTTTGCTTTTTATCGCTGGAAGTTTGTTTCTTTCCTGAGCTGGGCTCACTACTGGGCTTCTTTTTGTCTGTACTTTTAAGTTTCTTCGCTTCCGAGCTAGCGGGTTTATCCTCGTGTGTGGAGTTACCCTTCTCTGGGCTGGAAAGTTTCCTCTTTACCCCAGCTCTCTGCTTTCTTTCCGGCTGCGTCTGCTTCTCCTCACCTGCCTGGCTTGTGCGTTTCTCTTTCTCAGGTTTGCTGGGCTGCTTCTTCTTTCCCAAGCTGGTGGCTTTCATCAGCTCTAGATTTGTTAGATGTATGCTCTCACTGTTGACGCAGACGTTGCTCTCATCGTCCACCTGTGGGATCCTGATCGGACAAGGCATTAGGTTAACGAGCTTGGCCTCGTTAACCACACCAGTACGTGTGATTTCTTCAAAAGTAGGTTCCACTATCACAAGCCTGTAAAAGGAAAGAATTATTCTCACTTTTATCGTTGTCATAATTGAAATCTTAAACCTGACATTAGTGGACATGCTAAAAGGTCTTTAAAAAATTTAGTAAATACTTTGGTTAAAATTAATGTTCCCCCCTACAAGTAATTATATTTCCTTTTTTTTTAAATATATTATTTAAAAGATTTGTTATATAACTTTTTTGAGTCACTTAAATTTGTAAACTGTAAGGTGTATGTTGTTTATAAAAAAATATTTAAAATAGTTAAAGAAAGCTTATTTTTTTTATAACTGTCATCAAAATCTTGTTATTATAAACATTTGTATGCCAGTTTTTAAATTTCTAATATTGATTAACTAGGTAAATAATTATAGTAAATTAGGTAATGTGCCGTTGAAATAAAATAAGTTTCAATATATTATAGGAACCAACAAACTTGCTAAAAGCTAACCCTTTGAACCTGATACTGCATTTTTGGTTCAGGTTTAAAAATGTCCCCAGCCAACTGATATATCTAGACACCTTACCCAGACAGTAAATAAAAATAAGATATTAATAAAGGATGTCGTGAATACTATTTCCCTTATACTAAGCTCCAAAAAACAAGAAATTTTTATTTTCTGTTATTTGCAATTTACAAAGAAGGAAGAGTATTGAAAACTTAATCAGCATGTTAACTAAGTCCACACGGCATACTAAGTAAAAGTATTGGCAATGAACTTGTATATTAATGTCCATTAAAATAATAAAAAGATGCTTTTTTATATTCTTAGAATTTGTGGTGTGAACATTTACCACAAGGGGAACAGGAATTTTAAGGGTCAAGACCTAAGGGTCAAGAGGGTACAGAAATGTGGTTTTTTTTCTGCTGTGCAAAAAAAATCTTTTTTATTTCTAATTGTTAATAATGATGAACTGTAAAAATTCTACAGTAGGTCAAATATCCTTCACTCTGCCTTCTATTCTTCACCTAATGAAAGTTACATACAGCAGATAGTCAACCTCAATGGTGTTGTCCTACCAAGAACCCAGATTTTTATTTCTTCCGAAAACCTTAACCAGCACTGTCAATATTATTGTGTTTATGACACAAATCCCAAACAATAGTTTGTCCTTTAAATTAATTAAAACTCTGCCCTTACTTGTGCTGATCCAAGTCCTGATCATTATCCTCCGCAGGTGGACTCGCTGGCTCAGGCTTGCAGTAGTCATGATGATTTTGTACAATTACACTGGGCAAACTGGAAAATAAGAGAAGAAAAATTATCAGTTTCTTTTTTTCTAACATTTCCAGTTTAAATCATGCAACTCAAGAGAACACAAAACAACATTTTTTCTAAAAAGAAAAAAAAACTGAATTTCCCAAATAAAAAAAAAGCAAGCAAATTGAGTATAGTACATATAGAAGTTCTATTAAAAAACAATGCCAACGACAATAGGCCTACAGTGTAAAATGTTATTACCTCGTGTTATTGTGGAATTAGTATAAGCCTAATCTCCACTGATAATTAACTAATAATCAACCCATACTATCTACATACAGAACATATGCAGCAAGAATTTTTTTGTAATATTACAAAAGATCAACCTACATACTTTTTCTCCATTGATGAGCTGGCAGAAATCCACCTTATTTCTTATACATTCCATATATGTCCTATTATACCCACAAGCCAGTACTAAACACTCAATCACACTATAAGTTTCATAACCACCCTTCACCTTCACACAAATACTATACAATTTATTTGATTTTTGGTGTTGTCTCTCATAGAAGAAGGGATGTCCCCAGATAACGAGCCTCATCTGCCCGAGGGTTCGAACTCAAGACTTTTCGGTTTAGCAAAATACCATAACCCAACTTACGTGTTCTCAAAATATTACCTATCAGTAAAGCCACACTATAATCATACCAAGTCTCATAACCAGTACCATCATCAATTTATATCCAGTATTATAAAACCAATCATTTTTCCCCCCAATATTAATCAACCATCTGTAAGGTCAACCATAAAACCTTGACCTTCCATACAAGTCCCATGGTCTCACACACATTTCCCCTATATCTTCATTGAAGTCAAAAGAATTGACATCAGCCAGGAATAGCAACCTTCTATGTTTGGCCTAACAGGATAAGTACAACTATCCATTTAGACCTAAAGATCCATTGGGCAGATACAGTTGCTAAAGATCCATAGGGCACTTACAGTAGAGTTTATGTTTCTTAACCTCAGCATATAAAGGGGTGGTGTGGTCATCACTATGAGTAGCCATCTTTTCTTTCCCAACGAGAGTCGGGTACCCATCAAAGCTGGGTAGACTCTGTGACACCCTACAGTTAGCACTAAGAGCCAAACACAAGACCTTCAGGCTTGTAGCTGAATGCTCTACCATGTGACCATGCTGTCCCCAACCCATACGTTAAGTCGTCCATAAAAACTATTTACCCACCATTTAAGTCCCATAACCACTACCACCTAGCATGGTATACTATAAACCCACTCACTTTTTCTCAATATATTCTTGAGCCAGATTCTCAAACATACCGCTGGGTGTGCCATGTGGTACAGTTTTATGACATGTATATTTCTTTTAACCACCACCTAGCATGGTATACTATAAACCCACTCACTTTTTCTCTATATATTCTTGAGCCAGATTCTCAAACATACCGCTGGGTGTGCCATGTGGTACAGTTTTATGACATGTATATTTCTTTTAACCACCACCTAGCATGGTATACTATAAACCCACTCACTTTTTCTCTATATATTCTTGAGCCAGATTCTCAAACATACCGCTGGGTGTGCCATGTGGTACAGTTTTATGACATGTATATTTCTTTTAACCACCACCTAGCATGGTATACTATAAACCCACTCACTTTTTCTCTATATATTCTTGAGCCAGATTCTCAAACATACCGCTGGGTGTGCCATGTGGTACAGTTTTATGACATGTATATTTCTTTTAACCACCACCTAGCATGGTATACTATAAACCCACTCACTTTTTCTCTATATATTCTTGAGCCAGATTCTCAAACATACCGCTGGGTGTGCCATGTGGTACAGTTTTATGACATGTATATTTCTTTTAACCACCACCTAGCATGGTATACTATAAACCCACTCACTTTTTCTCTATATATTCTTGAGCCAGATTCTCAAACATACCGCTGGGTGTGCCATGTGGTACAGTTTTATGACATGTATATTTCTTTTAACCACCACCTAGCATGGTATACTATAAACCCACTCACTTTTTCTCTATATATTCTTGAGCCAGATTCTCAAACATACCGCTGGGTGTGCCATGTGGTACAGTTTTATGACATGTATATTTCTTTTAACCACCACCTAGCATGGTATACTATAAACCCACTCACTTTTTCTCTATATATTCTTGAGCCAGATTCTCAAACATATCAGTGGCTGTGACATCTGGTACAGTTTTATGACATGCACATTTCTGTAGATCCCTCTTCTTCTTGTAGTAGGCATTTCTATGTCTATTACATTTCTCCAGCCAGTCTTCACCTGCAGGAATAAATTTGAAAAAAAAAACCCAATAAAGCCATATATAGGAGAAATATTTTTAAAAATTGTAAAATTAAGGGACAGCATCATCAAGTGGTAGAGCCAACTGTAAATCTCAAGTGCAGGTCATGGGTTCAATTCTTTAGGATTTCATGAGTCCACCTAGGTCTAATGAGTTCTTAACTCAAGTTAGGGTAACTAAAGCGACAGGACACAATGTTGACAACACTACCCCCATGAGGTAATCTGCCCCATGTGTCTAGGGCACGAACTTGAAAAGATAATAAAATTCACATTTTACTTTTATAGTGATAATTTTTAAAATATTTCCATCACTATTAAGCTATAATGATTTATTATAGGCATTAAACCATATAACAACTCTGCTACAAGTGACAGAATACAGTTACAAATTTGTATAAATTACAGCAGGAATTATTTTATAGTCTGAACATCTATTGTTTGTTTTGGTAGGTCACAAAAACAGTCTCGGTTCTAGAAGTTAAAGATATATATTCATGTAAGTAAGCTGGGCAGAAATACTTCCCCCTGGAAGATCAGAGCCTTCTTCTTTTTTTTTTTTAAACTGGGTTCCCACAATTGTTCAAGAACAAACATTCCTTTCTATTTTCCTATGCACTAGATAAGAAACCAGCAATTTAAGACTAGTACAAATCTTACTACCATTCAGTTTTGTAAAGTCAAAAACCCAAAAATATTTTTAAGAGAAACAAATCAATCCAAAAGAACCAATAATCTCCTTGGTAATTATCACATTAAGTTCCACACATTTTATAAAAGATCCATCCCCAATTAACAATAATTCTAATGAAAGAAACATCATTTAACATTTTTGTTCTTAAGAATTTTTTTTTATATCAAATTAATTTATTCCCTCTTTCCAACTCATCATAAAAGACTGGCTGACCCAACCCCATTATTTATGGATGACGCCTAAAATACATGCAAAATGTATAAATCTGAAACAGGCATACAGTCTGCATATTCAAAATAACTGTTTTTGCTGCAATTAAAATGCTTAGCCTCAAATCAGCATAGTTGGAGTTTTTTCTGACAGCTTATATGGTATCCAATTTCTTTTAATTTGTGAGGAAGTTAAAAACTGAACCTGACTCACATTAGAGAAGTAAAGGCAGATTGGCATAGTGCTGACCACACACTCCCCTTGAGTGCTGAGGTCATTGAAACAGGTAAACTCTACACCACCTGCCCAATGTATCTTGTGCGCAAATGAAAAAGATGACGATATAGTAACAAAATCTAAAAAAAGAAATGCTACATACATTCGTGGTTGTGAGCAAGGTCCAGCTGTTTGATCACTATTTTGTCCCTGGCCTTGTTTAGACATGCGTAAATCCGGGCGGGGCAGCCCAGCCTCTCAGACCTGAGAACAATAATAGTATAAGTAGAATTCAACACTTTCATCTTTAGTTATTTTTGATCACATACACTACACCTCTGTGACCTGTAAAGAAACTTGACACAGTACAGGTAGAGTTTATTAACATTTTCACCATTAGTCACAGCAGGATACGTACACTACACCTCAGTGACCTGTAAAGAAACTTGACACAGTACAGATAGAGTTTATTAACATTTTCGCCATTAGTCACAGCAGGATACGTACACTACACCTCAGTGACCTGTAAACAAACTTGACACAGTACAGATAGAGTTTATTAACATTTTCACCATTAGTCACTGTTGATCACCTACACTACACCTCTGTGTGACCTGTAAAGAAACTTGACACAGTACAGATAGAGTTTATTAACATTTTCACCATTAGCCACTGTTGATCACCTACACTACACCTCTGTGACCTGTAAAGAAACTTGACACAGTACAGGTAGAGTTTATTAACATTTTCACCATTAGTCACGGCAGGATACGTACACTACACCTCAGTGACCTGTAAAGAAACTTGACATAGTACAGGTAGAGTTTATTAACATTTTCACCATTAGTCACGGCAGGATACGTACACTACACCTCAGTGACCTGTAAAGAAACTTGACACAGTACAGATAGAGTTTATTAACATTTTCGCCATTAGTCACGGCAGGATACGTACACTACACCTCAGTGACCTGTAAACAAACTTGACACAGTACAGGTAGAGTTTATTAACATTTTCGCCATTAGTCACGGCAGGATACGTACACTACACCTCAGTGACCTGTAAAGAAACTTGACACAGTACAGGTAGAGTTTATTAACATTTTCACCATTAGTCACGGCAGGATACCTACACTACACCTCAGTGACCTGTAAACAAACTTGACATAGTACAGGTAGAGTTTATAACGTTTTCGCCATTAGTCACTGTAGATCACCTACACTACACCTCTGTGACCTGTGAACAACCCACTGTGCAAGGGAATTAAAGCTACGAAGCAACATTTCAAAAATCGTTTTTAGAGGGTCAAGTTTAGAGCCATAGTAAAAACTAGCTTTTGAAACTTGTTAGCGAAGGCAAATCTGTAAGGGTTACAACATAGGCAAAGCACCACAGCAACATGACAAAAGTGTATACAAATGGAGAAAAACTACTAAGTAGGTAGCCCTGTTATAAGTTAGAATGATTCCTCTCTAGTAGCACATGGATGTAAACATCTGCCTGCAGATGGGCCAGTTTTTAAAAAAATAGTTTCATGAACCATTAAGTATCAGTAACCCTCTCACACTACAATCTGTATAACAACATAATAAATTTAAAAATAAAAATATTACACGCATTTAATGAGTCAGGTCTAAAAATCATGGCACCCTTTGTTATCTAACCTCATCTAAAAAGAGGTTCATTAACTAAAACTAATAATTCATATTTAAATCAGAAAAATACATACAAAAAAAGAACAATAACTAGCATCAAACAAGGGAAACAACTCACTGATTCTCCCCCTTGTCATGAGTTTTAAACTTCTCACCAAGCTGACAGCGGAATGAGTAGAAAACATATTTGAAACTGGTTGGGTAAGGGGTGCCACCCTCCTTCAAAACAGTGTTAGCTGTGACGGTTGTCTTGCAGGAGTTCTTCACCATCTGCTGACGGCTAGCACTGATGTAATCATTCACGGCACCGAAAAACAGCTCCCATGTGGCAAACTCGTCTCTTAGATGTAGAATATCACTCGAGCTGTTGAATAAGATTGAAGGATATCAAGCAGTTGAATAGGGTACAAGGATAATTAAAGGAAAAATTATTTATGGCAGTCTTTAAACTACGGGGTGTGGGGGGTCACCTATGGCTTAAAACATTTTTATGACCCAACTAGAGTTTAAATAACAATATCATCTTCTCCAGTTCATGCGAAAGATACATGAAGCAGATGAAGTAGTGTTCATCTGTTACAATGATGTTTGCATACAGTGGGATGTTTCGTCAGCAATATGACCAGCCAGATTTATTTAAGGTACCCATCACAGCTGGGTGGACTCAGGGATCTGAACTTGAGACTTTTGGTTTAGAAGTATAGCTCTTTACAACTTGGCCATGCCATCTAATTTAAACAACAGACACTAATAAAAATAATTAATGCAGGACAGATACTACAAGTTCAGCAGAGAACCACACTGAGATTAAACCAGGATTTCTGTAATTGGCATTCCATACTAATATTTGTTAATTAATGATAATAAAGAAAAGAATCAATCACACATAACCAGAATTAGCAAAATAAAAATTCAGTATTATAAAATGATGAGCTTTAATAGATCTTTACCAGATGTTTTGTTAAAAAAATAAAATAACACTTTCAAACAATATCAATGTCATATTGCAATCAACCATAAGTCAGTTGTTCAAATTATCAGTTCACTTGCCTATTTATTTAGTGTCAATAAACTTGCCTACTTATTCATACTGTCAGTTAACTTGCCAACTTGTTCATAATGTCAGTAAAATTGCCTACTTGTTCATATTGTCAGTTCACTTGCCAATTTGTTCATATTGTCAGTTAAATTGCCTATTTGTTCATACAGTCCATTCACTTGCCTACTTGTTCATACTGTCATTTAAATTGCCTACTTGCTTGTATTGTCAGTTAACTTGCCTACTTATTCATACTGTCAGTTAAATTGCCTACCTCTTAGCCCCAGCACCATCCTTGTTAGCTTCAGCCGTATCAGCTGGTGGCATCTCCTCTGTGTCTGAGGTAACTGGCTCTTGTTTGATGCAAGCCAGTTCTGTCCCTTCTGTTACAGTCACTGAACTGGGGAGATAAGGGAAGTTATGTTCAACATCTGCCACATAACTTATCCCTTGATTAGGGAAACCACACAACTTATCACTTGATTAGGGAAATTACATTACTACTAAAAGAGTAATTAAAAAACGAGCATTTTAAAATTTAACAAGTGAAATGTTCTAGTAAAAACATTATAAAGATGCCATTTTCCAAGAAAACAAGTAAGACAACATCATAAGCAGAACAGCAATTCTAAACATAATATATGACAGCAATTCTAAACAGAAATATTTTTAAACATTAGTTTTAAAATCTGTAGGGAATAATATATGACCTAATGTCTTTAAGAACCTGTGCTTTAACCAAAACAATAATGCATGGCATTGTGCCAAGACAGAGAGAATAATGGTAGGCATAAACATAAAAGATCAGACTAGGTTTTCTGTTGCAGGATTACTCAGAGCACCAGGACAGGTGGCAAAAAGTTATGAATAAATCAAATATGGTGTCTTAACGATCCCTAGAGATAAGGTTTGATTGATAAATGTCTTTAAAAACTGTAAGCTAAGCAACTCATAAAATAATTATAAAAATCAACAATGTAATAAAATTTGATGGATTGAATGTCTTTAAAAACCGTAAGCTAAGCAACTCACAAAATAATTATAAAAATAAACACTGCAAAAAAATTGAATATAAAATGAATAATTACAGCCACAGTCTAAACCATCACTGACAAACAAGACTAAAATACTAGACAAACAAATTAAAGAATTGCTGACAATCCAATCAATGATTTAATGACAAACAAAACTAAAATACTAGACAAACCAATCAAAGAATAGGTGACAAACCAATCAATGATTTACTCACAAAAAAAAACCTTCGCTGGCAAACATAAATAAAATACCAGACAAACAAAATCAAGCAAATGAATAAATTACAACAAAGAAAACCAAAGACTTGCCAACAAACACACCAAGTACTACAGGGTTCACAAACCTCCCTGGGGTTGCCTCATCTGAGTCCTCATTACAGTGGCAGTTCATGTGCTGCATGTGAAGTTCTCTTTTCTTCTTCATGTAGGCATTGCGTTTCACCCTCCATTTCTCTTTCCAGTCTTTGCCTGTAACAAATTAACAGGTAATGACAACCTCAAATGCCAAATAAGCACTAACGTCAATAGTAACATGAACAAATTTCTGTATTATATTATGGAATTACTCTCGTGGAATCAGTGCTGGGGAGAGCATTATTAATGGGTCAGAATTATTCAAGTGAAAACATATTTAAAAATTGACCAGATATAGATATTGTTTGGTTTCTATTGTAATTACATTTGATTTTTTTTTTTAAAGCACAGCCTGCCAATTTAGTATTAAAAACAATTCTCAAGCAAAGTACGATTGAATTATCTACAACCACGACTATCTTTAAAAAGAGATAACAAAAGAGGAATATACAAAGACAAAAGTACTCACTTATTTCATGGTTATGAAGGGGTACCAAATGTTTAACATAAATTCTTTTTCTATCCTTGGTCAGACAGGCATATATTTTTGCAGGGCAGTCCATCTTCTGTGATCTAAAACACAAAAGTAAATGTCACAAAACAACAAAACGAACAGAAAAAAAACATTTTTTTCTTACTTTATAAATATGATTTTAACAAAAAGAAAAACATAATACCAATAATATCATTTTATATAAATTATTACAATATATGTGTGAGATGATGGCCCAGATGAATGGTAGTCTTCAGAAAGTCCCTGAACCCACCCAGCTCTGATGGGTATCTGACTCAGGTTAGGGAATCTAAAGGTGGCTGGTTCAAATGATGACTACATTATCACTTCACAAGTCGAGGTCACTAAAACAGGAGAACTTTACCTGCCATATCATCATATCATGGCAATTAATTTGTTTTTTGTAACTATAATTTACTTAATTTACATTAATTAAAACTACACACTGATTTACCTAAGGGATTTCTTTGAAAACAGACTTTTAGATCGGAATGTCCCATAGAGTTCATATGTTTCTCCGAAATCATATTGTGTGTACAGCCACCTTAAATGTCCCAGGCTCAAGACTGCTAACTATCAGAGCTAGGTAGCATGCATCGACATCAGAAAGTGAACTGTTTTCACTGACCCATAATACACTTTTCATCTTCCATGATGGTTTACAACTGAGGATATTCTTTACTTACACATAATGCCTTTTCCCTTGTCTACATGTTTACAACTGAGGAAATTCTTTACTTACACGTAATGCCTTTTTCCTTGTCCATTGGTTTACAACTGAGGAAATTCTTTACTTACACGTAATGCCTTTTCCCTTGACCATGACTCTTATAGCTCCCACCATGACTGCACTTGTAACAAAAATAACTGTATTTCATATGAAGAGGGTAAGGTTTGAATTTTCTATCCTTCAATCCCTTGTTCATTGAGGAGCAGAGCTTCGCTGAGCTTTTAACCATGGGTTGGTAGGTTTCCTCAGAATATTTTTCCACCGCTCTGAAAAAATCCTCCCACGTTTCAAACTCATCTTTTTCTTTTAAAGACATTTCTTTTGCCATGATTGTCTGAAACAAGACATAAATAAATTTGATCAAGAACATTGTAAAGCTTAAATAAAATTGTAGTGATACCTTAGGCCGAAGAAGATTTTAATTTTATGCAAAATGTAAAAATAAATAAAAATTGTAATAAAATTAGGCATATGGCTTCTCACAAGACAATATGTAGACATGGTAAATAGGATTGGGCCCAAGTTGGATGCAATTGTTAGATTAAATCTATAGTAGAGCTACTGGATAATTTGATCTTTTCTGGGCATTCTATTGGCTTTTTAAATATATACCTAAGTTTTATACATTACATTAATTTTTACTATTTAGGATAAATGATAGAATTAGAAGTTCTTTTGGACTGCACTATTTAAGTATCTGATTACGAATATATTCTGCTTGAAGTCAAAATTTGATGGACGATATTGCTCCCCCCCCCCAATGTTCTTTTGTCAAAGAGTGTTTCTTTATTAGATAAATGGCTTGTTGAGGGAGAAATACAATGGGAACTAGGTTGATAGTGTTGTCTTGTTCTCTAAACCAAACCAAAATCACCACCTCAACTTCAAACTTAACAGGAAACGAAAAAAGTAATTGAAAACAGATTTTTATCCATAATCGGCATTTTTTCCAGATTTGGAAGTTTAACTTGAAATAATACACCTAACCCCAACCTTAATCCTGATACTAACACTTACTATATATATTACTTTTCAGCATTTGTTTTGTACATCTACATTTACTTCTGAAATTAGACTAATTAAGGTTTTTTTTGTCTATTACCAACTATGTCATTATTATTGTGTATTGTTCTCTGCTTCAATAATCACTGATGCCATTCTATTTTGTGTATAGATGCTAAATGTAGATATTCCCACATTATCTGGTAACCTTGATCTACACATAGTTACTTGCAACTTGATACTAAATATAGTTGTAGCCCTAAACCTTGCACCTAAACTCAAATTTGACAAAAGTTGCATTCAGGCATCTCTTCTGTGGGGGCAGAACCCCATTCCCTCTAGGCCTAAAGAAATAGAATTTATATAGAAAATATATACTTTAACTAGTGTACAGCCCCCACCACTCCCCAAAATTTTTTTTAGCATCTATTAGTATTAAGGTCATTGCGTGTTTCATCATCTGCCTGCCAGACTAGCTTTGGAAGAAGAAGTTTCTTCAGAGTAGTCACCTTATTCTGAATATTCTCTAGCCTACACACAAAAATTGTACAATTTTTGCAATTTGATGTGGTTTCACTGAAACCGTTTCAGGAATTTTCCACTTCAAAAAATTCATAACAAAAAACTGCATTAAATAATTAGGCCTTAAAGGCTGGCATCTCCCCTATCCCCTATGAATCTAGGGCTTAGCCTTAAAAAGGGTGGTTTAGTTTAGGGAGTAAACTATTCCTAGGGAGTAGGAATAGTTATAGTAGGATGTTGAAAAAATGTGTACTGCAAAGAAAAAAGATGAATAGGCCTAAGATTAGACTCAGACTAAATCTAGATCTAGGTCACTAGACTAGACATACAGATCTAGATCTAGATCTAGATTAGATCTAGACACTATAAACTATAGATCTATGTCTGTTCTAGATCTAGGCCTGATCTAAATATAGATTTAGATCTAAGTTGTGTCAAATTGTAAGACTAGTGACTAGTCACTACTTGAATCCAGATCTAGATCTAGATATCTAGACCTAGTGCATCTATCTTTTTCTAGGCCTAGACTAGAATCTAGATCTTCTCTAGATCTAGACTAGATCTAGATAAACTAGTATAGGCCCTAGGCCTAACTACCAAAAATACTAAAATAGGTCAAACAGAAAATGGTTGCTAGCGCGCACGTCTCCCGCTAAAACTATAGGCGGGTTCGCGATGACTTAGTTTTGTAATAGCCTAGCCTCTAGACTTTTACCTTCAAATACTAGATCTAGTGTAACTCGATTTTCTAGATCTAACATTTAAGTACTAAGATGGCCTGAATTTTACTTACAGAAGTCGTGAATGACTAATCTAGAATCTAGATCTATTTTACATAAACAAGAAGCAATTTGCGTATATGCACGTTTAAATTTTTGCTTAACACGAGAAGTTTCCAGCCGACATTAAAAATCATTCCTTGTGTACTTCGCAAAATCAACGCACATGCGCAGTAGTTCATATTCCGTAAAAGAGAGGCTACTCTGTCCTATTTTAGAAATATTGCGTGGTTTTTAGGTCGAAGCAAAGAAAATAGACTAAAAATAGTAAAAACTAAATCCTGTATTTTATTGTTTTTTTTAACTATCAAAACTAGAGATAAATCTACTATTTTAGATCTCTTTTTCCTATGTTTCCTAGAAATTACCAACCTTTATATGAGCTTGTGTTTTGTAAAAATAAGCTGGCACAATAACGATTAAAAATGATAATAATCAGATCGGGCCTAGATCTAGATCTATATATCATAGAAACTGCGGAATGCGAGATTGCGCGGTAAGCTTCATTAATGGCAGATGGCGCTGTAGACAAAAATGCGAGATGGCGGCCATTCACATGTATTTAACATGTGACATTTTTAGATCTAGAATCTATATCTTGCACCTCATCCTACAAGTTTTGTATTTTACGTAATTAAAGAATTATGGCTGATCAAGTTATGAGCGTATGCATCAGAATCTCGGTATGAGAAATTAGTGACTATTCACTTCTAAGTTATAAGAGACCTATTTTAAGTATTTTTAGATCGTCGAAACATAATCTGTTGTAGCCTAGGTTATAGTTATAGATTTTTTGCTAAGCTTGATCTAGATCTATACATTAATATATATATATATATATATATATATATATATATAAAATTACTAAATTTGTACATAAAATTATTAATGGGACAGGCAAAAAAGCATTTTTCGTCTGAAAATTTGGCAATTTTTTGCCTTGGTGTCACCCCCCCCCTAAATGGTGTCACCCGGTGCGGCCAGCACCCCCCCCCCTCCCCCATCCTCGCCCTCGCTACGCTTCTGCTACATGTTAATCTTCAGAAGAATTTTCTCACGGATTTAGAACTCTCACTTGTGTTTGTCAAAGACACAACACCCAGCCGCGGTACGGCAGCAGAAAAGAGTTTACGGAGAAGGCATCAAATTCAAATCATCTGAATGATTCGGAAAATGAAAGTTGGTCCAATCAAGATTCGCCATTACAGTGTTTCTTTCAGGCGTCTCTCCTGTATTGTGAGGATGTAGGGGTTTGCACAGCATTTAAGAATGCGCCCACCGTCCCCTGTAAGTTTCAAAGAACCCCCCCCCCCCCCCCTCGGGTCCCGAGAGATTTTTTTTAATAAGAAACCCTGAGCCCTTGTGGTATAGTAAAGTTAAGCTCCCCTATCAGGATCCATAGGGCAGTTGAAGTAGAGTTCATATTTCTCGAATGGATGGTGTGGTAAGCAATATACCCTGCCGCCTTTACTTGTCCCCAACTTGAGTCAGGTACCCATCAGAGCTGGGTGGACTCAATCTCGAGTCTGGGCCGAGATCTGAACTCGAGACCTTCGAGCTAGTAGCT
This sequence comes from Physella acuta, assembly GCF_028476545.2. Lineage (NCBI taxonomy): Eukaryota > Metazoa > Mollusca > Gastropoda > Physidae > Physella > Physella acuta. Next base: position 205,362 of record NW_026731755.1, on the reverse strand, counting down.
GAACACTACAGTTCAACAACGCCGTTCACCCCTTAGAAGTAAAATGTCTGAAATAAACCCTACGCCCTTGTGGTACGGCTACAGAAAATACCGAGCGTGGCTTACAAAACTGTACTCTGTACCAGTAGACGCGGTCTATACTCTTGCTTCAATGCACTTCACTTCGATAAAATTTATACGGGGTGTTTTCCGAGATGGAAACTATTGTAGTTCCTCTGCTGTGTTGGACATAATGTATGGTCCTCCAATGTTCAGTTATTTATTACGATAAAAAAATAACAGAGGAACTAGAGTGATTAGGACGATTGGAGGTCGAGACAGCAGACAATAGCATGTAAAGAAACCCTTACATGTAAATGTACTGAACGATTGAATGCAGAGATATACAATGTCATCAATAGTAGTGACGTGTGTGAAGTAATTGTGCATGCTTTTATTTATATTTAAAAACAAACAAATGAGCATCCATAAAGCAAAAAATATTTTAAATGAGAAACTTTTATTTTAAAATCTTAGACAAATCATCATCATCATTTATCCTTTGTAGCCTTCAGGAACAAAGGGCTGTTATCACACCTCTTCACCGGACTCGGTTTTGGGCTGCTCCCTTTATCTGCAGCTACATGAGCCCAGCGTCATTTACCTGTACCTGTTCTCCTACCGTTCTTCTCCATGGTCTATTTGGTCGGCCTCCTTTCCTTTTCCTTGAGGATTTCAATCCGTAGCTTTCTTTGCAATGTTATCTTCAGTGCGGTACTACAAACCCTCATATGATAAGAAAAACATGCTAGAATCTACCGGTAAATAAAACGAATTGTAATACATCGTTTCTTCTCCTGAGTTTTTTTTTTAAATTATTAGTAGTAGGCTGCCACTTTTTATCACTGGAAGATATACTTACTCTCTTTCCAAAAAATGGCAGTGTGAGGTTTGATTACTTTTAAAAAATATATTAATATTGTATCATCGTTATTTAGAAGTTTTATTTTCAAGACAGCCTTTAAATTATGCCTAAGTATTGAAGTGACCAACGGGAAGTGTGTGAAAATTGTCTTCATTCCATAGACATCATAACTATAATATAACATGAGTGAGACTAATTAGTAATTGTCTATCCAGGCCATTAATGCTGTATTAATAAGTTATTAATATTATTTTTATCTCAACAGATAATCTGAATCCTTTTCTCTATTTCCAGCCTGCTGAAGTAATCAAACTTGTCACCCCTGAGTACCCTGATAAACCATTCAGTACGAATAGCGAAATGATAGTACTTTTCACGGAATAACTTAGCCAGAATGATGCTCAGGGAGGACTGGTCATTGCGCATGCACTCGTGGAAGCGTTTAACGTTTTTGCGACCTGGACATTTTTGAACCGTTGCTTGAGGTACTGGACAGGTGCATTCTGGTCTCAAGGCGCAAGCAGTCCAGGGGTCAATAAGAGCTCTCTGTATCAACGGTTCTCTTAAAGGGTTTAAAATAAGAATATATTAATTTTAAAAAATAATTATAAACCATTATAATTTTTAAATCTATAGATTTTTAAAAAATAAAATGTTAATCTTAATAAGTCTATTACTTTTATTTACACAATCCATTCATATTCCCCGGTCAAGAAACAGATAAACTAGATCAGAAAGGGTAACTTTAGTTTTTTTAATGCGAGCAAGTAAACATTTCTAGCTTTTTTTTTTTTTTTTTAATATTACATTTTTAAGAAACGAGTAAAACATTTAAAGGGCGCTAATCAAAGTTAGTTTTGTAAAAACTGAATTACCTCCTATAGTTCTGTTTTTTTTTTTTGTGTGTAATCCTAAAAAAAAATTCATAAAAAAACGTTTTAATAACAAGCTTTTATGTACTACTGCACTAAAAAGTAGAAAATAAATTATACACTACTATTTAAATTACTATAAAGAAAAGCGTGGGTCACTTTAGTACTTTAGTACATATTTTATACCTTTACTAATATTCGAGAAGAGACCCACGCTTTTCTTTATAGTGATTTAAATAGTAGTGTATAATTTATTTTCTACTTTTTAGTGCATTAGTACATAAAAGCTTGTTATTAAAACGTTTTTTTATGAATTTTTTTTCAGTACTTTACATGTTTTATTTACGATAGTGTTACATGACTAAAAACCATTGCGCGCCTATTGAACGTGATGGCGCAGCTATTCAACCTGATGGCGCAGCTATGGAGCGTGTTGACGCGTGTGGTGTGGTTGGATAGACAAGCCTACTAATTCGGTCCAAATTTTAATTAATTCATAAAAAATTAATTAGGCATCGAATTAAGTCAAATTTAGTTTCAGATTGCATTATCTTCATGTCTTGACCCACGTGCCAAATGTGAATCGTATCGGTCAAGTAGAAGTGTCCGAATTTTCACTCCTGCGTTTCTATCTAGACTGACGACAGACTGACGACTGACGACAGAGGAAGTGAGTTAAATAAAAGCTTGTAAAAACATGATTCACCTAAAAAGGAAATTATATTTACTTAGAGGGTCATTTACAAAAAAATAGTAGTTTTGGGCTAAGCAACATATTCATTATTAAATAAAAATTTTGAATCCACTGAAAACGATTTATTTTTCAAAATACAATTTACTTTTGATTCAATGGTTTTCAGTTAATAATATTATTTGTGTTAGAAACACGAAATTTCTTGGCTAAATAGAATGATACAAAATATGTATAGGTCTACCTGTGGTAGAGACCAAATCCACTTTCAACTTGATCAAACAGTAAATGAGCACAAGGCGAGTCTCCGAAGTACTCAAACATCTAAACAGAAAAAATGTAAAAATAGAAACTTTGAGTCTTAATTTGAGTAGGTTATCTAAATCGATTTTTTTTAAAAATTTCGATACTTGGTGTGTTAACTACGACCAATCGAAGAGTCATCTGTTTAAAAAAAAATAGATTAATAGACTTGTCTTAGACTTAATTATTTGAAAAAAATTAGATTACTAGACTTGTCTTAGACTTACCTATTTTAAAAATTCGATTACTAGACCTGTCGTAGACTTACCTGTTTGAAACATTAGATTACTAGACCTGTCGTAGACTTACCTGTTTGAAAAATTAAATTACTATACCTGTCGTAGACTTACCTGTTTCAACGTGTAGTACGGGCTAGCAGCATTGGCAGGATTATGCCTTAAAACAACACCTTGTCGCTTGGCCTTAGATATCATTACAGGTATGGCATCTGGCAGATGAAATCTGGCGAAGAAGTCTTCATATAAAAATAATTTCAGTTTGTTAAAGTATATACAAAGGTCTATATCAATTAAATCAGCAGAAACCCGAGAAAGTTGGCAGATTATTATGAGGAAATCAACTCTAGTGCCCCAGCAACCCTAAGGTTGAAGAAACGATTCACTGATCTCTAATCAGTGAACTGCTTTGTGTCATCAAACCCTACACTATAACTAATGGCTCTGTCTGTAGGTATCTCATGTTTTCCTAAATTTACTTCACGGGTCAGGTCGGGTGGGAGAGGGGGGCGGGTCACCCAGATTCACCCCGCTCTGTAACTTCAAGTCAATAATCCTCCCCAGCATACACCTAGGTGTGACACCAGAGGCGTAGCGCCCCTTCCCGGCGCCCGGTTACAAACCTTCGATTTGCACCCCCCCCCCTCAAACTTTCGATTTGCACCCCCCCTCAAACTTTCAATTTGTTTTTCCCACCCATTTTGGCGCCCCCCCCCCCCTAATGTCGGCGCCCGGGGACATATGTCGTCCCCCCCGCCCCCCCACTCTCGCTACGCCTCTGTGTGACACTGATATCGCTCTACACAATTACGGCCTGTCCCGTTCAAGTAAGAAAAGGTGGGATAACCCATTCAAAGTGAAAAGGGCGTTAGTTTTTAAGGAGCAGTGGTATTATATCTATTATATATATATACGTATATATGTTGTAATATGCAGTGGTACCTCGAAACACGAGTTAATTCCGTAAAATTGCTCGTATGTCAAATTGCCTGTATCTCAAAGTAATTTTCTCCATTGAAATAAATTGAAATACGTTAAATCCATTCAACCTTTCAGAAATTTTACCTAAACTTAAAAGTTAAAGGAACTTAAACTGCATCACAAATAATTTAACCTAAATGTTACTATACAATGTGTGTAAACTTTCGTTTCATTTTGGTCTCTGCATTTCACTTCAATGGTCTTTGTTTTATTTCTGCCATGCTTTCCTCACTTGCTCTACATTTCCGTTGAAATAAACCTTTCCCATGTAATTTTTTTTGCTCCCTTTCATTTTGTTTTGGAATTGAGATAGGTTAATGTCATTTAACAGCTCCGAAGCACAATCGTTGCAAATTTTTCGGGGTGTTTCTTTTCCACAAAATGTTAAACCCGCCTATATATATATATATATATATATATATATATATATATATATATATATATATATATATATATATATATATATATATATATATGTATATATATATATATATATATATATATGTATATATATATATATATATATATATATATATATATATATATATATATATATATATATATATGTCTTGGGCTAGGGTTAGGTACAGTTTGTCAACATTATACAGAATCGTAATGTATTAGACTGGCGACATTGTTTCGTCAGGAGCATTTTTACTAGATCTATATATTGTAGTATATTTTTAATACAGGAAACAAGCTTAAATTTGAATAAAATTGTATTTTTTTCAGAGAAATTAATATTTAGATTGCAAAAAAAGGATTAACAGTGGAAGGGTAGATTTTTTGTAAAAAAAAATATTGGGTTTTTGAAAATCACAAACAAATGTTGGGTCTGATTTTAGTTTTTGAGAATCACAAACAAACCTGATGGAGGCATCCATCCATATTACAACGTCCGCCTTAAAATACACTGATCCTATGATAACTGGTTTCCAAGCAAAGCATTTTAAGGACTTGAAGTGTGGTGGAAATTCCTCGAAGGTAAAGTTTACAACGGTACATCTGGCAAAATTAAAACAAGTAGCTATATATATATATATATATATATATCCTACATATCTATATAATATGTAAAGATGATGTGCGTGAATAAAACCCAAAATGCGCAGAATTTAAACACTATTTATAAGCGCAGAAAAAATTATAGTAGTTAGTATAGTCTTGTAATGACATACAAGTTGTAACGGCATTGATATTTTTTTTTCCGAAATCATATTTGCCACGTTTTAAAATTTCAATTATAGAATTCAAATATATATTGTAAATATTTTTTAAAAATATTAATTAATGTTGATTAGTGTATATATTTCAATTTTTCAATTGTATTCGTAAATACATTTTATAAGGCCTTATGTTGGTCTTGGCTATAAAAAGAAAACAACACAAATTTCCTAAAAAGAGCTGCTTTTAATTCAATCTTGAAGTGACATAATTGCAAGGTACACTGTAGAGCAGGTTTCTCGTAGACAAATACATGTTTTAAAAATCGTGTTTTTTTTGTTTGTTTTTTTTATTGAAAAGCGAATTTAAAAAAAAAATTAGAACACAGATTCATGACCACCTAAACACAAAATAGAAATCAATTATGTTATCGAATACTTCGTAAGTGATATTTCACCACCGTAGTACCTTTAGTCTTGTTTAAACAGTTAAACTAAACAAAGAAAACACATATTTTACAAGTGCGAGTGGTTCCGTTTTTTACCGTACCTGCTTTAGATAAGAGAATTTATTGAGTGGTAACCTTCCAGTAGCACTGTGTGGAGGGGTGGGGGGGGGGGGGGTCGCTTAGTATTAATTTAAACGCAAAAGGTCTTCACTTTATAATAGTTGAACATGTGAACATAGCCAACGAAGATTTTTAAAATTTACTATCATCGTTTTTTTCATTAAAATTAAATCTTCATTTGTTAGTGAATTTTACAATAATAAAATATGCAGGACTATATATTTTATTTATTTCTTAATTTAAATTTGTTTATAGGCTTTATATATATATATATATATATATATATATATATATATATATATATATATATATATATATATATATATATATAATTCTCTTCTTGGATACCCTAGAAAACACCAAGCCGTAAGCGCGCCTAGCAGGCCCCTCTCTTCCTCTCTAGGCATTTCCCTACAACCTCCACCTCCACGGGTTTAGTGACGGCTAATTAGGGGCAGATAATTTAGTTTGAGACAATTTTAGACTTAGGGGAGGTAACTAAGAGGAGGCTGCTTTCACGGGGAAGGGGGGGGGGGGGTAGGGTAGGATAGGAGTTGAGGGAAAGGAGGGTGGTGGGGGGGGGTTTCGTCCTTAACGACCTACTGATAGTGTTTTAAAGCAAATATTTTCAGTGGCAGCATTGGTACTATCGAATTCACAAATTATGAATTACTGTGTGTTTGTGTGTGTGTGTGTGTGTGTGTAATTCTATTAAACTTTGTAACATTGTTAACCGTCACATGATACCAGTAAGGGCTAAGTTGGAGGAGGCAGGTGAGGGGTATGATGTGTTACTACACTGGGTAAAAACCGATTTAAGTCCGGCACTGCACATTTCCTTGATATTGGTTGTAACGCTTGACAGGGTGAAATTAAACTTGTATGTTTTATGGGTTTGCGATAAAAATTCGACCTTTAACCTGATTTCCGTATCATATGACGTCCCAACCTTTACCCAACCTTCTACCCCGTATGCCGTTCTACCCAATGTAGAGTAATTGAAAATGTATTCGAACACGAACCGTTATCAAGATGTTTTTTTTAGACAGCCAGCTTTCGTGAGGCAGAGGCGTAGTGAGTGGAGGGCGGGTGGGGCGGCAACCCCGGGCGTCGACCCTAAGGGGCGCGAAACCAGGTAGAAATAAATATATTAAAAGCTCATTTTAATATGCATAGCTGAATAGGCTGATAGCCTTTTCAGCATTCCCCGTGGACCTTTTCTTTACGCTTTTTTTAAATTATTGACTGTCCCTTGAATCTATATTGTAACTCATTATGCCCGGTCTTGTTATATAAACAGGTAATGTTTTGTCAACAACGTAGGACTTTTAAAAGTATTTACCTGCAATGTTTCTTTAATTGTGTGTTTTCTTCAGTACTCAAGCCGATATCAAACATGACTAGGTGAAAGTTGCTCAGCAGGGGAAATACTTCAGCGTGAAGCGATTTAAGAAAAGCCTGCATGTAACAATAAATGTAAAACGATACAAAATTGTCATGTTATTTTGTGAAGTTTACTAACCCGAGAGTTTTAAAAATATAAAAATATCTTTTGTGAAAATTCGTTCGCAAAAATGACATGTATATAAATATTTGAACGGGAACTGGATTACGTAGATTCTTTAGTTTGTAGATTATTTATATTTTTTTCTATTTCATTCGAGGGAAGGCGCGCTAGTCAAGCTCCAACGAAAGGGGGGGGGGGGGGAAGCAAACTCCCTCCCCTTAAAGATGCCTGAATAAAGCTCTAAATAAACTCAGGTTCCTATATTCATTTAGTAGATTCCTATTTTGTTTTCTAATATACTTAATAAAGTAAAATTCCCCTTCTAAACCTGACGGTCCATGGGGCAAGTGAAGTAGAGTTCACCTGATTCTGTGTCCCCGGCATATGAAAGGATAATGTGGTCGGCACCATGCCCAGCCGCCTTTACTTTCCGTAACGTGAGTTAGGTACCCAATCGAGCTGGGTGGACTCAGGGACATACTACTGACTTGAACACGGGTTCGAATTCGAGAAATATAATTAGTTGTTGAGTTATAAAAATGGTAACTCTCTACGTATCTTTAAGTATCGATTACGTGAGTTACCCCTGAAAAAGATCAGTGTTACCTGTGACTCCTTGAAATGATTCGACGAGAGCGCGGTGACGATGATGACGTCATACACACCCGGGATCTGCTCGGCGAAGGATCTCATGACGTCACGGTACCTGACCGGCACCTGCAGGTTCTCCCCGAACGCCAGCTGCTTGACCCTGGTCTCAAGGTCAGCGGGTAACTCATCCTGTAGGCATCGCTCTCCGGTTCCGTTACAATCTTTAACGACCCCCAGACTATGGCAGCTGAAGGTGACGTTTAGATCAGGTGTGCCTTCTGCGAGTTGTAGTTTCCTACGAAGTTCGAGAGCGAGACTGCGAGATGAATAAGATTCTGGTGTTGACGCCCGGTACTCATCAACACTAACGGCGTTGCGCTCGAAACTTCTTGGATATCTCGCGAAAACATGATTTGTTGCTAGTATCTGTTAAATTTTTGTATATGCTTTTTATTTATTTGTTATCAATAATCCTTTTGTGTGTTTATTTTTGTGTATCTAAACAAAATATTTTTAAAGTGATATTTTACATTGACTTTTTCTTACACATGTGCCATTTCACTTCCATTACCCACTACTGCATTTTCGAAAAGCATATCTATTACGTACAACACAATTTTTTTATAATCGTACACATTTTATTTTACAGCGACTTTTTCTTACACATGTGCTAGGTCACACAAAGCCTAAAAAAACTTCACTCCATTTCACTCCCCTTTTCCTTTCCTTCCCGCACGCATTTCAGATAAGCATGTAAATTACCAGGAACACTCTTTTAAATCTAATAATTTATGCAATTTTGTTAGTGATTTTTATATATTCTTTTTTTTAAAGATTAGATTAGGCAGATCTTGTCTAGGAAGCATAGTTTGTGCACTTGTGTACCAGTAGTGACAAAAACAGAAATGGGGGGGGGTGGTGACCGCACCGTGTGACACCCGACCTAGAGACGCCACGGTTATCTAACATCATAAAAAATAAACCGGGAGTGATCTCCCCTAAACTTTCTCGAATGTTCTAATATAAAATTACGAGGGATGGTAACTCAGGACATAGACAATATTTGTTATCCATTTTTAATTACTTAAACTTTTAATAATAGAATAGAATCTCGTAAAAAAAAGAATTGCACACCAAGTGAAAAGTTTCCCTTTCAAACCTGACGGTCTATGGGGCAAGTGAAGTAGAGTTCACTTGTTTCTGTGACCTCGGCATATGAAGAGATAGTGTGTTCAGCACTATGCCCCCAGCCGCTTTTACTTTCAATAACAGGAGTTAGGTACCCATTGGGTGGACTCAGGGACGGCCTACTGACTTGAACTCGGATTAGAACTCGAGACTAACGGGTTAGCAGTCCAGCTCTCTACCGCTAGACCACTCCGTCCCACACCAAGTGAATGCCTAATAAAATGTGTATAAAAGTGCGGGATATTATTAGTACTTTATAAATTTACATGCGTTTTTTTGAGAGATCGGAAATAGCGTAAATTAGTACTTCCGGTCAACGGAAATTACTAAAAATTTGACAGAAGGTAGAGAATTAGATCTTTTACTTACATGTGAAATTTCATGCATCTATCTAAAATAATACGCAACTTATAGGCTTTTGAAAAATTCAAAGTAGAAAAAGTACCACTTCCGATTATCGGAAATCGCTCAAAAGTTGATCAGGATCTACGATTTTGATAAAATACTTATATATGAAATTTCATCAACCTAGCTGTAACGGTACTCAAGTTATCGTGTTTACACACAGACAGACACACAGACACACAGACATACGGACAGAATTGCAAAGTCCAGTTTTTACGACTCGATAACGCATAAAACGTGAAAACGTTTATATATTTGTATTTATAATTTTTGCCTGATTAAAATAAGTCCTCTATACTCCGGATGTGATGAAGGACTGAGGAGTAAAACGGTGAAAACTGTCAAAATTTCATGTTATTTTTGTGCACGATTACAATACTTTCTCTATACTTCGTATATACGAGAAAGTAAAAAAATTCCGATGTTTAAGCATGTTTTAAAAGTTTTATAACTTTCTTAACGTTTTTCTTTGTTGTGATTTGTGAACGTGTTACCGATGCCAAATTCACCCCCACCCCCCCCCCCCCCCAAATGTTATTTATTTTACCCATTCTTCTTTCCGCCCTTTTTCACGTCATTCTGGGGTTAATTCATTCGATCTTATTTCTAGCCTCTGACACGAGACATAGTTTCTTGTAACAATCCATAGTTTATTCGCACTCATTCATTCTTCCATGATCTCTATATTACTGTACCTAACACTATAATATCATTAACACTTGGCGTTGTTTTTGTCGCATCCTTTAATTTATTCGCACATTCTCTAGTCTTTTCTAACAGCTAATAGTCTCTTTTATAAAAACATAGAAACTACCCATTTAAAATTGGGTACATATACCTCTACCTATATTTACTAACTTTTGTGACGTAGGCCTACCTAGTTTTGTAGCATCCATTAATTTATTCACACATTCTCTAATCTTTTCTAACATCTAATAGACTCTTTTTTAAACATAAAAATAAAATCCCCCCATTTAACAGTATACATATTATATACCTCTGACTATATATTTACTAAATATTTTAACGTACCTTTCTCAGCCCGAAAACCTCAATACACGCGATTAATATCCCTGTTACAGAAAGATAAATCAGCCAATGGAAACATCTCTTTTGTAGTAATCGTTTGATTATTTTAAACACATTTTTCTTTGCCTAAAATATGTTAAATTTGTCATTAGTTGTTATTTGGAAAAGCTTAACAATTTATTAGGTTAAAGGCAAGATATAAATATTAATCCATCATTATTATCATATGAAATCGTAATTGATTAAGTTTTATACAACATTAAAACATTAATATAGATCTAATTTTAGAAGTCGTAATTGATTATCCTGCTACGCACATTAGACACTACTACTACTACCAGTGTAAAACAACTTCAGCCGGGGCCCATGATTTATTTTTATCTAACTTTAATTTTGATATCAAAAATAGAAATCACTTTTCACTTAAAATATTCTAAAATATTTATCTTGATTGTAATTATTGTAACTCATTTTGATATAACTTTGATTTTGCTTTTTGTTATAAATATAATTATACATATCTATCTGCTATTTCAATAAGACTAGGTGTCTCTGATTAACCTTACCATTTCAGTAAAATTAGAAACCTAGAAAACTACATAGACACGATGGTTATTTTTTTTTTCTGGACTTCGTTTGAAAACGATATTAAAACTAACGCAAGAGTTTTCACATTGACAACATATCCTGGTTGGTATCAGCCATGTTCGACTTGATCATAAATATTGTGTGCGGGCTTACTGCATGAGTGTACTTTATATCTAACAGGCTTGAAGTATTACTGCAGGCCCGGAAGGACTTGAGGGGAAAAAAGGAGAGTTTGGGGTAAGAGGAATGAAAAGTCTGTAAGTGTAGTCCTCAATACGATTTATTCTGCATTTGTATAAAGTGTTAAAAATGTATTCTTGATAAAGGAAAATCGAATGTACTTTTAATTGTTTTTTTTTTTTTTAGATTAGCTTACTTGGTTGGATTAATAGAACCTAAAGTGTTAGATCTCTGTATTTATTTCTAACTTTATTTTTGTATTAAGTGTTAAAAATCTTTTCTTGATAAAGAAAAATCGTATGTACTTTTAATTATTTTTCTTCTAAAAATTAGCTTACTAGTTTGGGTTAATAGAACGTTAAGTGTTAGATCTCTGTATTTATTTCTAACTTAACTTTTCTGAACAAAGCATTAATTATTACCTATCCATAAACGTAAACGCTTTATATTTATAAAAATAGCCGTCCTTACCCGTTGCACGTGAATTATAGGCCTTTATATTTTAATGTTATACATGTTGGAGAAAAATATGTTATAAAATAGTTTTTGGTCTAAACGCAATGTGCTTTACTACTCGTTGAACAATATAAGGGACGAAACAAAGAAATAACTAAATAATAGCTAAAAATCCGACTCATTTAAAATAACATAGGCTACCAATACTTATTAGAAAAAATAAAACCAAATTATATACATTATTAGTCAACAAAACACCATATTAAATGCACACACAGATTAAGAGACTCAAATGATTCAGTTTAAAATCCGGCTAATCAATGGTCAATATGTTGTTTTTTAGTGTAATTTGTATTACTTTGACAGAGAAAACTGTTTACATTTCATAGCATACGTCTTGATACGTAGATTTGTAGAATCTAACTTCTTTATATTCTAAAATCGGAAGATGTGACGTCATTGTTTATTGCGTTCTTGTCACAACTATAAACACTTTTCCGGTTGCATAATTAAAAATGTTTTTCTACATTCGAATATGCCTTTATTGTTATTTTCTTCTAAAACTAAAATTTAGTTTATACATTTAAAACATCTAGCATATTATTTTCAACATAAGTCCGTATCAAGTTCTCCATATATTGCTGAAGATACTGATATCATAGCCTGTGAAAATATTTTGCGGACAGAGAGAGAGAGAGAGAAGTGCGCACATGGGCTTTTTTTATATTAAGATTAATTGCTTTTTTAATACAAACAAAAACAAAAAAGTAGAATAGACAGAACATCAGTCGCAGGCTAATCTTTTGTTTCACATGTTGGAGAAGATAGTTTATGTTTTTAAATCGTGTAGACCTACTGCATCTCAGGGGGCGTCCATAAAGGACGTCACACTCGTAGGGGGGGAGGGAGGGTCCGTAATTTTGTGTCGATGTGTGATGAGGGGGAGGGGGGGGGGGGTCCAGATGGTGCGACGTCACATTTCTGCATTATGGAAAAGCAATGTTAGAAAACGAATTTTAGACGTTATTTCGTGTTTTAGAAAACTGTTTTAATAAATTGTAATTGGAAATGATTAAAATACTCTATTTTGACAGAGTTCAGACAAAATTTTGGAAAAATATCGATGTTTAAAAAAAAATTCAACTGAAATTTATAAGGGGGTTGTAGGCTGAGGTGTGACGTCATTTTAGGGGGGGGAGGGGCGCTGTCTTTTTGTGACGATGTGTGACGGGGGGGGGGGGGGGGGAGGGGGGAGGTAAAAATTGTCAAAAAAAAGCGTGATGTCATTTATGGGTGACCCCTCAGCAAATTACGATTTTATATGTCTAAACATTACACATGTTTATATTACATTCCATCCTGTTTAAGAAGACACATTCTGAAATTTTAATTAAATTGTGTATTTCCTTATTTTCTTTAAAAGAAAAGTTGTGATTGTGATTATTCGTGTTTTGCCAAACGATAATTTAAATGGATAGTTGTTTTTGTTCATTTCACATTAAAACTAACAATTTTTAAAGTAAAAAGGTTTCCCTTTCAAACCTGACGGTCTATGGGGCGAGTGAAGTAGAATTCACTTGTTTCTGTGACCTCGGCATATGAAGAGATAATGTGGTCAGCACTATGCCCAGCCGCCTTTAATTTCCCTAAACGTGAGTTAGGTACCCCTCAGAGTTGGGTGGACTCAGGGACGGTCTACTGACTAGAACCCGAGACTTACGGGTTAGCAGTCCAGCTCTCTACCGCTAGACCACTCCGGAATTGATGTCAACTTTCTTTCATAGTTTTTAGTGTTTTTATTCACTATTTAATCCAAAAAAATCTAAGGGAAGTACTACTCATCCATTAGGGTTGAGAATGTAGTTTAGTACTAATTTACTAGCCGGCTCTTATTGTGATATTTTATGTTTTTTTTTTATTGTCTCATCCATTGTTAAAATGTAAACCGGATATCTATATTCTTAGTTGTTGTAGATCTACTGATGATTCGTTTTCTTTTTCATCTATTTCTACTGATGTCAGCATGATATTTTAATTTTACTGGTGAGTGAAAATGTTAGGGACTGGTGTTGTCACCAGAAGCAGCAGAGCTAAGAAGTATCGTTTAAATAAAGAAAAAGCGATATCAAAAAAGATTGCTAACATTTGTGCAGCGGATGATATTCATTTTCAAAAGAAAGATGGAGGACAATGCGTTATCATTGCCTTTAGAAACTCATTTAGCTATGAAAAAGTAAAAAGAATCTTCAAAACAAAATATGCTGATGTTGTTGAGGAAAGAAGGGATGATGATGGCGCCAATGTTGAAGATAATTATAAATTACCAGGGCTGTCTGTCCATCTGTACCACACGAATAACAAAATTATGGTACAGGGAAAATCTAACGTTGTGTCTGTTTGGGTGGATTCGGAATTTTGCTGTATTCTAAATAACCTAATTACAACAGACAAAGCTGTCGACATGCCTCTACCCATGTCGCCGCCACTATCACTGTCACCACCACCTTCACTGTCCCCACCCAGAGTATTGGAGCTACCCATTTCACCGCCCATGATTATGTCCGCTTCCAACAGTGTCAATCAATGTGCAGAGGATACGATCAATACCAATCCGTTAGATTGTGTAACACCTATAAATAACTATACATTTTCATCAAACCTATCTCAACCAACTGATTTGCTTAGTCCAAAAATATCATTTCTTCAAACCACACAACTGGAAAATAACTTGAGATCGTTTATTCTTAACGAGATCACCTGTGTTAAAAAAGCTTTTAAAGCGGAGAAATTGCAGTTTAACAGCCAACTAGAACAACTCCGAGTCGAAAACGCTGTCTTAAGGGACGAAGTCAAGAGATTATCTAATGAAGTGCATAGCTGCAAAGATATACACGTTAACCTTAAGAAGCGTTTGATTGATCAAGAAAATATTTCTGCGTCACTAAAGAAACTCCTCACAACCAAGAATCCCTCTTGCAGCACAATATCCACCTCAACATGTGAGGATAATCAACAACTAATAAATGAAACAAAAATCACATCGGCAGGCATCATGCAAGAAGCTCCGTTCCCAATCCCTGTTAAAATTACACAACGTGATGACAGAGCGCGAATCAAACCATCGGAACATTCGAGTCCCAGCACCCTGCAACGACCACGAACTAAAAGCAATTCTACACAATACAGCGTCCCAACGGTCAAGGCTGTTCATGTCCCTGTTGTCCAACGCTCTACTCACTATGCCACTAATAGAGATAGCACACAACATGTCGCCGCCCCCTACACCAACCTAACAACGAAACACCATTTGATCCTTGGTGACTCTACACTTAAAGGTCTCCATCCTGATATAATGGCCACGGATCATTACGAGCGTGTATCGGTAATAGCGCTGCCTGGGGCAAATTTTGAAAAAATTAGGGACGTTATTAGTAGCCGATCACGTGACTCTAGTACCACAACTGTAACCTTACATTGTGGTGTCAACGACAGTCTATCAAACGTCAGACTGTCACAAGCTAATATGCTAGAAATTGTGAGAAGTATCACTCACACATTTCCCAACGCAACAATCCGTTTTTCATCCATCGTACCCCCATGTCGGGGCAAGGGTAGGCACTTGATAGATATAAATAATAGATTTTTACAGTCTTTCTGCATTGGTTATAAATACTGTTTTATAAACAATACACCTTTTTTCACTGCGAAGTCAGGTGCCCCGAGACAACGCTTGTACAGTGACAGTATTCATTTGACAAAAATTGGAAGCAGCATTCTCGCTAAAAATATAAAGTATCCCCAAAGAGCCGTCAGCTTAACAGATAAAGACCATGTGCAACTTTCTAACGTAAAAGGTACAAGGTCTGATTTGGTTTCGACCGTTGATTTGCTTCCAACAATATCTTCAGATCAATTGAACTCTAGCCCAGGCTTACATCACTTAATGGGCTTTAGCCCTTTGTTGCTTCATCAAGCTCTAATGTTGTCGCTTAAGCGCCTTCCTGGAACCTAACTTTTTTCACTTACTATTTACTAGTTTAGCTCACTGTACTATTTTAATTATAATACATACTGATACTATTGTACATTTATATAGCAATATTTATATATATATGTATATATTTATATATATATATTTATATATAGGTATTTATTTTGAGAGAGAGAGAGAGAGAGAGTGAGAGAGAGAGAAAGAGAGAGAAAGAGAGATAGATAATAAGGCAGTGTGAAGAGCTGCGAGTGTTTGTTTATTGGATGACAAAGCGTGTAATTGTAAGACAATTATATTGATTCTGTTTAATTAGTTCATTATATTGATTTTTGTTTATAACATCTCTTATTCATTGATATTTTATTATCTTTATGCATTGTCTATTTTCATCATCCTGGCCCTCACAAAGTGGGCTAAAATTGGGCCATTTAAATATTTTCCACATATTTAATAAACACCATGAAGTTCTAAAAATTTTAAACAATTCCAACAATCCTTTCCATATCTTTGGTTTCTCTGAAACTCGATTACAATCTTTTATAAATGATGTTGAGATATCCGTCTCTGATTATAACCTAATATGCCGAGACCCATCCTTACACAAAGAAACTGGCCTTTGTGTCTATGTCCACTCCTCAATTCGTTTCAAGTACAGGAAGGATCTGTCAACGGACAATATAGAATGTATTTGGATTGAACTCGAAAAAAGCAAACACCATCCGGCAATTTTAATTTGCTTCCTTTATAGAAATCCCTGTGAAAACATGGATTGGTATGATCGTTTTTGCTCCATGATGGATACCGTTTTATCTACTAACAATGAATATATCATATTGGGAGATTTTAATATAAATTTATTAAAACCTCAAGGATATTGGCAAGATATTATTGATTCTCTGAATCTAAAACAATTTGTGCACACGGCTACCAGGGTAAATGATAAATCAAGTACAATAATTGACCACATATACGCATCACCTGACTGCAACCTAATAGAGGTCTGTGTCCCCTCTTGTGGTGTTAGTGACCACTTCCCTGTTTGTTGTACTTTTTCGACAAAAAGATTATGTGTACCTTCGCGGCAACACATAACTATAAGTTATCGCTCTTTTAGAAAATTTAATGAAAATCTTTTTCTTTCGGATTTATTGGCTGCCCCCTTCTGCAATGTATACAATTATAATTGTCCCGATCTTGCCATTTCTGAATGGCTGCGTATTTTCTATACTATATATGACAAACATATTCCTAAAATCTCTAAAAGGGTTAAGACTACATACAAACCTTCTTGGTTTAACAACAATATCGAATCTGCAATTAATAAAAGAGACTGGCTTAAACGTTATGGAACTTCTGAGGACTTTTGTAGGCAGCGAAATTATGTCAAACTGCTCGTGCGTAGGTCGAAGAAGGAGTATTTTAATAAGCTGCTGTCAGGCAAACCTAATTCCAAATCTATCTGGACTGCTATAAATCAAATAATTAGAACAAAACGCACATGTAATACATCTGGACATTGCCAGATATCTGCTGATGACTTTAACAATCATTTTATATCATCTGTAGCGCTCAACACAGATGCTGATTACACAATCAGTGAGGAGCTTAAAAATGTTTGTAATTCTGCTCACCGTGGTAGGACAGAGCTGATCATTCCGCTTCTCACTGTTCATGAAGTATATGTTAGCCTAAGATCTCTTAAACCGTCTTCAACAACTTCGTTTGATGATATTTCTAATAATGTATTGAAGATTTCAGCTCCAATAATTTCCGAAGTTTTAACCTATGTCTATAACCTCTGTATTGCCAAGCATTATTACCCGACACATTTTAAGCATGCTAAGGTTATACCACTACACAAAAAAGGTAACATCCAAGATGCTAATAACTACAGGCCAATTTCTATACTTTCTTCCCGCTCCAAGCCACTAGAAATACATATAAACAAATGCATTTCAAATTACCTTGAAAAGCTCAAGCTTTTCCATAGTAATCAGTCTGGGTTTAGAAAGTTTCATTCTTGTCACACTGCTCTGATTAAGATGAATGAAAACTGGCTTAAAAATATTAACAAAAACCTACTCTGTGGCTCGCTGTTCGTCGATTTCAGAAAAGCCTTTGATTCTATTGATCACACCATACTTCTTAAAAAACTAATTCCATACAAATTCCACGACTTTACAGTTAGGTTACTTCACTCCTTTTTATCTAACCGATCTCAACGCGTGTTTCACCTTAATACCATCTCTTCACAGAAATATGTTAATATAGGGGTTCCACAGGGCTCAATCTTAGGTCCTTTACTTTTTTCTTTATACATTAATGATCTTCCATTACATATTGACGCTGGTCAGTGCGAGATGTTCGCTGATGATACTTCTTTGCATGTCTTTGCAGACAGTGCTGAGTCACTCAGTTACAAACTTCAAACATGTGCCAATCAGCTTGCTACTTGGACAAAATTTAACAAAATGAAACTTCACCCCGATAAAACCAAGTCAATGTTTATTACAACTCATCAGAAACGCCTTCGTCTTCCATCCACCGCATTAAACATTACTATAGACAATTCAAACATTGAACAGGTAGACAGTTACAAATGCCTAGGATTGTTTATAGATCACAACCTCACTTGGTCTGACCATATTCATTTTATAAGAATGTCCTTATTGAAGACAACCTTTCAATTAGCAAGGATAAAGAACTTTCTCAACTATAGGAGCAGGCTGGTTTTTTATGAGGCTTTTATTCAATCCAGGTTGGATTATGCTTCTGTAGTGTGGAGCGGCAGCTTTATTTCTAAGCAGCGTCCTCTTCTTTCTTTACAAAAAAGGGCTATAAAACTGGTTACTGGCTTGTCTAGTAGTCTGGATTCTTTTCTTACAACTAAAATACTTCCATTAAATAAAAAGATAATATATACTAAATCAATTTTCTTATATAAAATATTCCACGAAACAGCCCCCTCTTACTTATCAGATCTATTTTCTTTTAACATAAAATTAAATCGTCGTCTTAATTTACCATTCCCTTATTCAACCTTTTTCCAAAAACATAGCTTCGCCTACTCTGGTTCTAATTTGTGGAACAATCTTCCTAATAAAATAAAGCTATCTAGATCTGAAAATATATTCAAATCTAAACTAAAACTAAAATTATTTAATGACCTAATTGACTCATTGTAACATTTCTCATTCATCTATTATATTCTCTTTTTTATCTCATTATGTATGATAGCTATGTACCATTGTTTCTTTATTCCACATTTTTAGTGCTATGTGTTACTGCTATGTGTTATTGAATTGTTTTATTTGTTTAAACGGCCAATGTGAAAAAAGGCCTTTGTGCCTACAATTGTAACCGTTGTTTGAATAAATTTGAATAAATTTGAATTTGTCCCATTTTTACATGTATTTTTAAACGTAACTGAGGATGTGTCTGATATTTTATAATTATTTTTTTTTAAACACTCGTTTACGGCGTTTAGATAAAGTATTGTAATAGCAGTTTTTGATAAATCTCGACGTTGTACTTTTTCCTAATTAACAAAAAAAAACAGTGTGTGTGTGTGTGTGTGCGTGCGTGGGTGGGTGGGTGGATTCTGATTGAATATTTTTATATGTTAGTGAAAAAACCCAACTAAATATTTTGTAAAAGCTGAAGCACATATTTAATTTGGTGTGTGCAGCAATCTAAAATAATCCATTTAACCTTAACACTATCGGACATTCAGTAAGGGTTAACCGATGATCGAGTAACACGCATAAAACCACTGGTTTAGAGTTTAAACCGCCGCAACAGTTTAAGCCCCCAAGCATAGACCGGCAGAATATTCACAGTGATCAATCAGCTGCACCTTTACACTCTTGGCGTACAGCTTGCACCACCTGAAAATTTAAGTGGTATCCAACACTGACAGTACTAATCTCAACCTACTCGAGTTATTGCCCCTGTACTGTGACCCCCCCCCCCCCCCCCCACCCACTGCTGTTTTTTTTGGCAGGAAATGATACGAGAGAGCGGGGATAGTTTATTGGAAAGGTACGGAGATATTGGGGAGGTGGAGATAATGGAGATAATCGTGGGGAAATAAAAGTGAGATAAATCAGTATATTAGGAAAAGTTAAGAAAGGGGAGACAATTCAATTGTAGGGGTTTTACATTGTGTTAGTGGAATACACGTTTCTATGTGATATAGCTCGCAAAGTGTGAATGGAAAGAAGTAAGTGGATGGGGGGAGGGGGATAAAAACATGCACTTTGCAGTTCCTATAAATAGAATTAATTATACAACACCAACATGATTCTATCTTGTTTAGAGCATGTCATTATGACATGTGACATGTGATAAGGACGTAGCGACGAGGTAAATATTAACGTATACAAAATGACCCGCCCTTGATAAACACATCCTTTAGTGTAATCATAGTTAGTAGACAGCTGAGCTAATTCAAGAATCCAGGTTGCGTAAATAATATGTTAGTTCGTGATGCGTAGACGTGGGTGGCCAAAATGTAACTTTTATCTAGATGGAAAATATTTTCTAAAGGTTAAGGCTTTAGAAAGGTTCCTTGACTAATAGTATTTAGTTGGTTATTTTAATATTTTGGTGAGAAAAATCGGTATAAATAAATAAATAAATAAATATATATATATATATATATATATATATATATATATATATATATATATATATATATATATATATATATCCATATATATATCCATATATATATATATATATATATATATACATATATATACATGTATATATATATATATATGTATATTATATATATATATATATATATATATATATATATATATATATATATATATATATATATATATGGCGTATTTAAGCTGTTTTTGAGGCCCAAAGATATGCTCCTGCTATAGATATGCTTAAGCCATTTAAAATGAAGTGATTTGACAAGCTTTTTTATCCAAGCTAATTAAAGAAAAGGGCAAACATGAACGACGGTTGGGATGGAAAATGAAACAAATATTGACGTCAAAATCTAGATAATCCATTCATGTTGAGAGATGCAGATTATAACATTAAAAAGAGTCCTATTAATATCTTTTTATCTGACTGCAGTTAGTTTATAATAGGTTTTTTTTTTTACTTGTCCCAAGGCGTACGTGTTACACCTGTTAATGTTTACACACGATGCAGTGGGAGTTTATCTTATATGATTTTGGCATCGGTTAACTTTAGTACATTTTGAAAGTATCTTTCGCAACCAAAATTGTTATTAAATTATATATATATATATATATATATATATATATATATATATATATATATATATATATATATATATATATATATATATATTATAGAGACATAATTCTTAAATTGAGGTCCAATTGTCCCGAGGATCTGTAAACGAGTAATAAAAATTAAATAATAATTATAAATCATCTTTATGCTCAGTCATAGTTTGAAATATAAGCTTTAAAAAAATTTCAACTATTGAACCTCAAGGGAATCTTCACCCTTTTGTCGTCTGTGTAAATATATTTTGTTTCGTTTTTTAATGTTTTATTCTTTCCCATAGGTTAAAAGTCTCATTACCTTTATTCTTTATGTTTAAATATAAGATTCAGGGCCGGGGCTACCTACAAGGCGTACTCGGCGGTCGCCTAGGGCGCTATCCCCAGGGGGGGGGGGGCGCAAAATTTTTAATCGCTATTATCAAAAAGTACGTAATAATTAATAATTAATAAGAGTAGCGATCTATTTCGGCATCTAGGACGAACTATCAGTTTTGCACCCCTACCCCAAAATTAGGTTTATATAGGCCTATATTTATTCGCGATGGTCAAAATGCAACCCCACCTCCCTAATTTAGAAAGGTCGGGGCGCTTTTCACCAGTCACTTTGCCTTTTTAATTTGGTGTCACATAATTAATGTAGAAAACGATTAAATAATTTCGTAATTTAAATTTCGAACATTTCAAACAGTTATCTAATTTTAATAGGGCTTGTAAGTCTCGTTTTCTCTGACTTTGAATTAGAAATATGTCCTGGTGTATAGAATTTTGTAATGACGTGGTGTTCAAAGTATTGTACTTGTTTGGTAAGTTTTGATGAATCGTTTAGATTTGATAGTAACGGAAGGCTGTTGTTGCTGATATGGTTTCGTAGGTATAAAGTATCGAAGTGTTGAAGTGTCATAATTTTTATTCGGCTATTTTGTAGTCGAATGTCTAGTAGAATCTGATTGGTAATAGAGAAATGAGAATGCAGGTGAAGAAGTATCGTAGCTCTGGAGTATTGATTCTTGTGGTATTAAGGTATCGAGTTATATTGACTGTTAAACTGTAGTAGTAGGTCCAGTGAAATCTTTGTTGATTGGGAGTACTGTTTGTAGAGCTTTGTGAAGTTAAACGAGTTGGTGTCGTAGTTCTGGAGCATCGAGTCTAGTTGTGTTTAGGTATCGAAGTTTGATATGCGTTGTGAATGTAGTAGAGTATATCGAGTAGTCGATTTTATCGTAAGTTAGATGATTTCAATTCAGTACAGAACACACTACAAAGAAAGGTAGGCGTTCTCTAGTTGAAAAATCTTTAGTTTTTAGGAAACTATATTGCCACTCTTAAAGTATTAATATATAATATTAAACAGGATGGAATTTATAACTAACCGTAAACTTTTTTTTTTCAAATTACAATTTTTTTTATATTTAATTAATAATTCTAGCAATGTCTAATACAGTTACCCGCGTTTGATTTTTTTTAAAGCGTCCCTTTATTTAGGGGATCCAAAATTTTAAATAGCATGTGCCAAAACACTAATCAATAAAATGTATGTCATCCAAATTGAATAGAAGTATGTTATAATAAAGCTACCGCTTTTAGACTTTCAAACAAAACCTACAGTTACGCATTCAAAAAGTAAAATTATATTGTTTTCACAAAATTACACAGCTAATATAGAAGGAATTGTTATAATTATTACGTAATGGAATTTAGAGAGTTTTTTTGTGTTTTTCAAGCATGTCTTAGCTACACTTTGTTAATTTGGAAAGTTATTTCCCTTGAATTAAATTTGGGTATTTGGATTTTCAAATGGGAGATGATTCGTTGCGTAATTCTACACTCTTTCAAATTCCTGCACCTTAGGTTGACCGCTTATAAATACAACTTTAAGTTATTATTTGCTATTGTAACAATTATATAAAGCCAAAAAACCTAAACAAAATAGTTTGGTAGGTTTTTTAGCATTATCAAATACATCAATACATCAGTTGCCGTTATAGATTGCAATTTTTAATGATAGCAGACATACAGTCTTAGTCGTAAATTAGACATCTAATTAATTAGATTTTCAAAAACCAAAAAATCGATACATAATCACACAATATAGACATTTTACAATTATAACTAAAGACAGTCAAGCTTAAAACAGGTAAGTTCTGTTTTAAAACTCACCTTGGGAGGACTGCAGGGAGACTAACATTACAAGAACTTTTTTTGATTCAGTGATTTTTTTCCAGACTTTTTTTCTCCCTGGAGGGGGAGAGGGAGCTCTTAAAATTTCTAAGTCGGGACGGAGAGGGGCTTTGTCGTTAAGTACAAGTAGACTCAGGCACTTAGCAACAATTTCAATAAAATGTGATTACGCTTGCAAACTGGAAATGAAGGAATTAGTACAAACTTATGGGACGAACGAGGCAAGTAAAATATGATTTTGATGTTTACTTATAACGTGAATGCAATTGATAATAAATTAATATGTCACTTTTGATTATTTTTTTCTTATACATATGTTTTAGTAATTAATTTGTGTGAGGGGGCGTTTTAATAAGTTTTGCCTAGGGCGCTAAATAGCCTGGCGCCGGGACTGATAAGATTAACATTTTTTTTAAAAAAAGAACAGAATACGATTGTTGTTCTTTCTATTAATTAAAGCTTTATAGTTGGCTTTGTTTTGTTTCAATATCTAAACGTATCATATGCGAAATGTAATTCTTTGTTCGGATGTAAATGTGAATATGTAAAACCATATTGAGACTAATTGAATTTTGATGCACAGTTTTTTTTATGTATATAAAACCTAAACAAATGTCAGAAAAACTGTGATAAAGCTAGGTTTTAGAGTATTGATTTTAGTATTCAAAGTCTCTTTTAACAATGTGATATAGTTTAATAGAGATGTATTAATATATATTTAATGGGTTTATATATAATTTATGTTTAATGGAGGTAAGTAAATGCATTTTATCTAACACAATTCCACTACTACTCAACAACTGCTTAGATACATTTATTCTTAAATTAATAATGTAGACTACATGCTGTCTGCCATTTTTAAGAATATAAAGATTTACTATAAGTATCATACATTTCTATCAAGATACGTCGTTTAAACACTCGCGAAATAAGACTACGTTTCACAAAAATATAGATCTAGATTAACTTTGAGAAGAATAGTGAATATTAAATCAGAAATTTAAAACTACATATTATTTCATCATTAAATTGGAAAAAAAGTTGCAACGACCACAACATTGACTCCATTACTTTAAAATCCTTATTAGGTATAGGTCTATATTCTATAATTCCATATTTGATATTCTACGTTCATTCTAGGTCCCGGGTATTTTATTAAGCAAGGTAGGCTAATCGAAGACATTTTTAACAACGAAAATTCCAAGTTGCTGTTCTTTAAAAAAGAAAGATGGCGTCACAGTCTATATCTCCTGTACAGTTGATTAGTAATAGATTTTAAAGGTAATTTTATCCGACTTTAGATGTGATTCATTCATTAAAATTTATTTAACTTGAAATTTTAAGTACTTAATTATAAACACCCTCGCCATTTCAGTGGCGTAGTTAGGGAAGGGCGGGTGGGGCAGCCGCCCCGGGCGCCGACCCTAAATCTGCGCCAAAATGATTATATACAATTAGAAACTCATTTTATGCTGTGGTATTGAAATATCACAGTCAAATTAGATAACTTAACGTCTACATTACAAGACTTTACTCACTGACTGAACTGTTTTCTACATCAGTTGGGTGGCACCACATTTAAAAATAAAACTTTATGGGAAAGCAGAGTTTCTTCCAGGCATCTCTTCGGGGGGGCGAAGCCCCCCCCGAAAAATTTTTACCGCCCCCCGAACGAAATGAAATTTATATAATTTATATAGAAAATATATACTTTTAACAGTGTCCGCCCCGACGAAGAAAGTTTACCGCCCCCCCGAAGATTTCAATTGCCCCCCCCCCCCCGGAGAAAAAAGTCTGGAAGAAACACTGTGGGAAAGTGAAGGTAAAAAGTAACACCATCTTTTCCAACGGGGGGGGGGGGGGACTTTTTCATTAACACTAATAACTATTTATATAAATGGGAGGAAGGTGGTGCACACATGATTGTTCGCCCAGAGCGCAGGAATGGGTCGCTACGCCTCTGTACCCGTGTGTATGAGAACAATATTCCCAGGTAAGAAAGGTAACAAATGAAAGTAATAAGGGTGCGCGGACCTTTGACCACAGGTCCTATGACCATAGGGGGTTTGACCATAGGGTTTTGACCACAGCGGGGCTTTGACCATAGGGGCTTTGACCATAACGGTGCTTTGACCATAGGGGGGTTTGATCATAGGGGGTTTGACCATAGGGAGTTTGACCACAGGTGTTTTCTCAGCAGAGGGTCTTTGATCACAGGCGGGTTGTCAACGGGTGTTTGATCGCAAGCGCTGTGTCCGGCTTTGATCACAAGTCTTTTGTTCACATAGACAACTGCAAGGTGTCGCATGGGGCAAGCTACCCACTGATTAGCGATACAAGATGCTGCACGAAAAAGTACAACGTGCTGTCCAGACAAATGGTCAAACAGATGTACTGACATATTTGCGTGCTATAGCACATCTGTCATTTAATTAACCATTTTAAGTATTACTTCTTTGACTATATTGCTGGCTTGTTTTTTATCATTTTTACTTTCTCGTATAAACGAAGTATAGAGAAAGTCTTGTAATCGTGCAAAAAAAAAATCGAGATTTTTACAAATCTCGACGTTTTACATCTCACTGATACGGAAAAACATAATTTTGCAATCTTGTCCGTATGTCTGTGTGTCTGTCTGTCTGTCTGTCTGTGTTTCTGTCTGTGTGTAAACACGATAACTTGAGTACCGTTACAGCTAGGTTGATGAAATTTCATATATAAGTATTTTATCAAAATCGTAGATCCGTATCAACTTTTGAGCAAATTCCGATAACCGGAATGGGTACTTTTTCTACTTTGAATTTTTCAAAAGCCTATAACTTGAGTACTATTTCAGATAGATAAATGAAATTTCACATGTAAGTAAAAGATCTAATTCTCTACCTTCTTTCCAGTTTTGAGTAATTTCCGTTGAACGGAAGTACTAATTTACGCTGTTTCCGATTTCTCAGAAAACGCATGTAAATTTATAAAGTACTCATATTATTGCGCACTATTATGCACATTTTATTAGGCGTTCACTTGGTGTGCAATTCTTTTATTTTACGAGATTCCATTCTATTATAAAGTGTTTAAGTAATTAAAAATGGATTACAAATATTGTCTATGTCCTGTGTTGCCATCCCTCGTAGTTTTATATTAGAATATTCGAGAAAGTTTAGGGGAGATCACTCCAGGTTTATTTATCCTTTATATATGCTATGTATTTTCAAGTACATCTACATTTTTCATTTGTGAAACTTGTTATATGTCGCATTATTTGTGTTCCCTTTATATTTAAAATAAATCTATGAGGCCTAGCACCAGCCTTTAGGTGGAGACTAAAATATCGTTCTTGAATTTTTTTTTAATGCATGTTAATTTCTATTAACGTACTCTCGGGAAACATGTATAAAATCGTATTAATTGTATCATAAATTTAAATAAAAAAAAACCATTTTATAATTTATATTTTACAATCTATATATTTTGTTTAACCTCCCTCTTTGTTCAAACCCCCTATGGTCAAAGCCCCTATGGTCAAACCCCCTATGCTCAAACCCCTTATGGTCAAAGCGCCTGTGGTCAAAGCACCGTAATAAGTAAGATAGATGGTCGTTGTAAAGGGAATATAACTAAAAAACTAACTTTTATTGAGATTTTAAAATGTAGCTGCTTAGGCCCCCAGAGGCTTTAGACTATACTGTAACATTATGAAAATAAAAAAAAAAATAATTTAATAAACAGAGCTGTGATACGTTCTGGTTAGCTTATCAACGACTGAACTTGTAATCCCAATCGGTTAGTAGAATCTGCGTTTAAGGTTTACTAAGTAAAACTGATTGTATAAATTTGCGAATGATGTAAAGAACAGAAAATTTCGAGTTTCACCCCTCAGCAATCCTTATTTTATCCACGAATCAAAAAAAAATTTTCAGCTTCTAAATCTATATTTATTTACAACACGTAAAAAATAAAATTATATATATATATATATATATATATATATATATATATATATATATATATATATATATATATATATATATATATATATATATATATATATATAAGCATCTATATAAATCTATATATACATATATACATATATATATATATATATATATATATATATATATATATATATATATATATATATATATATATATATATATATATATATATATATATATATATACATTTATATATATATATATATATATATATATATATATATATATATATATATATATATATATATATATATATATATATATATATATTTATATTTATTTATATATATATATACATAAATATATATTTACATATATATATATATATATATATATATATATATATATATATATATATATATATATATATATATATAGGGCCTATATATATATATATATATATATATATATATATATATTTATATATATATATATATATATATATATATATATATATATATATATATATATATATATATATATATATATAAATTTTCTATGAGCCTACATATTACACGCAATGGCGTAAAAAAATACCTTACGATTTTATTGCCGTTATACAGAGCTTTATACAAACTGCTATTGTTGGTTGTTATTTTTTTATTTCCCAGGTTGTTTCTTATTTTAATAGTATTAGCCTAGAACAGGGGTCTCCAAACTTTTCAGTCCGAAGGCCGCATTAACTATCAAATTTTAGTTCGGGGGCCAGTTTCTTCCAGGCATGTCTTTGATTTTTCTTGGCAAAGTTCCTCAGCCATCACCAACAAACATATATTCCTTGGACAAAAAGATCTCCGCGGGCCGGATGAGAGGACTTCGAGGGCCGCATCCGGCCCGCGGGCCGTAGTTTGGAGACCCCTGGCCTAGAAAATATGAATAGCGACAAAACAAAATACGGTTACCATTGATTCAAACTTTAAATTTTTTAAAAATCTGAAATTATTTTATTGATGAGCATTTATTTCAACAAAGTTAATAAATAGCTGACAAATCTACATTGAAAATTATTTGCATTTCTTGAAAAATAATTGAAGCTAAAATATTAACTAAAATTGACCATTAAATATAGTTACATAGAATCAAAAGAGTATAATAGAAAGAGAGGGAGAGAGAGTGAGGTATAAAGAGAGAGAAAGAGAGAAAGAAATTAGTTTAATTAATTCTTCCACAAAAAAAAATTGATATAAAAAATAACGAAAGGTTAAAAGCACGATGATATTTTTGCAAACAAGAGTAAAATAATTAGAGTTGAAAGACATGACATTGTTTAAAAGTGTAGAAATTTTTCTGAAACTAGCAACCATTTGATCCTACGAAATGGAAGCGACCGAATTAATAAAGCGACCGTAAAAATGATACAAAAAAAAATAAAGAAAATAATTCAGATATCTCATAAATTTTAGAATCAATGTTATACAAATTTAGAAATCCAGGGAACTTGAAAATAATTAGTTGAGAATAGGCTACATTTCTATTTTTTTATCATTTCTAGTTTATTACCCGATGTTTCACTTTCGTAAGACAAATATTAATTGACTGTACAGGAACTCCTTTATCGATTTCTGACAGCCCCACATTATAGTATTTTTTTGTTTACAAAACTTTGCAGGTACATGCTTAAAACAACAATTCGAATTTAAACCACATGACTTATTTCTGCCATTATTTTTAGTTTACATTTAGTACAATAACAATTCTGCTAACCTATCGAATAGCAGGATGCCTTTGTTAATGTCGCAATTACACTTGAAAACCAAATTGTTTTTGCTTTTTTTTTTATTTTAGTTACGGAAAATATTAAAAACATCAAATACATCCAATTTCAGCAAATTCCGAAAAAAAAACCAGTAAGGATTTTATAACCATATTAGTTTTAACTACGCTGTGCATGATTTTTAAAATATTGAATAGGCCTCCCGAATACTTTTGAGATTTTTCTCGCTCGGGTCCATTGTGAAATGTGTTTTAGCTGATCGTTTTGTTTTCTTATTTTACTTTTTAAATTTCTTGTTTTCACTTTCCGTCAATTAAAAGTATTATAAGTAGCTTTCCCCTTGTTTTTTCTTGCCCAACAGTTTCGACTCTGCTCAGCAAACTTAAGGTGGGCGAATGTGTAGAGACCACTTGATGATTCTCTTACAGCTTCTACTTGTTTCAATAACAACTCTCGCTGGTTTTCCAGTTCTAATGGGTCGCTTGTCTTGTTGTTAAATAGCACACATCTTTCGTTGCATTCATCAAAAAGATTTTTAAAATCTCCATTTTGAGCTCGACACCATGCTATAAAAGAATTGGGATCATCATCATGGTCAAGGTAAAAGTTATCTCCATACGTCATGAGGATAATCCCCCATTTTTCAAACACGTCATTGCCAAAAATAGATTTGACAGTTTCCACTGCGTCTACTTCTTGTTTAGTGAACCTCACGCCGTACTTGACTACAAAAACCAGAGCAGTAAAACCGTTGGTCAATTTTCTTGATATCGATTTGACTAAATCTTCAGCGTTCACTATCATATCTTCACCGTTATCACCGATCCCAGTGCCGGCAATCATCTCCAAGTCGCCGACGGTGTGGGTGGTAGTATCTGAGCCAGGTTGTAGTGTTGAGGTCCCAGGTGCTGTTGTTGAGGTGCCAGGTGCTGTTGTTGAGGAGTCAAGTGCTGTTTTTGAAGGGTCAGTTGCTGTTTTTGAGGTCCCAGGTGCTGTTGTCCCGTCTTTAAGAATTGACCTGATTGATGAGCTCTTGCCATTCCCTGTTCTCCCAACAAACAGCAGAACATTTTTAGAAGCGATTTTCTGGAGAAAAAAAACAACAATATATATGATTTTCTGAATATACTCATATATTCTTTTAACATTTTCTACAACTTAAACTCTCAAGAAAACCTGAGAATTTATTTATTAAAGTTATCTTCATAGACATTATTTCGATGAAAAGAAAATCAACAAAAACAGACTTTAATTTTAAGTTTCAGTTTTATGACTATAAAGTTTGATAACAACTATTTTGATTAAAGACAGTTTTGAAAGTTTCATTAATGTTTCAATAGAAAAAAAAACAGTGACTTTCTTATTTTCTAAAAGTTAAATACAATCTTACATAAATGGATTCTATTTCTTTTCGAACACTTATTTCGAACCTGACGATAAAGAAATAAAATAATTAAAAATACTCTTCGAAAATAAATTTAAAAAGTGGCAAGCAATTTTTAACTCTCTTGTAAAGCTCCTGATGCATTATTAAGCATACACATATAAACGTACACTAACACATACACACATCAATATTTGTGTACTTGCCCGTTAAAAGTATTTTGCAACGGTAGGCCTACATCCTGAGGAGGTGCCCCAGACACAGAAGCCTTTTTCTGCATAAAAAATATGATATGTTGAATATGATTGGATAAAACGTAAATCAATAAAAGGAGAGTTTAATTTTAAGTGGCAGTTTTCATGAGTAAGAAGTTTGGTAAAAACCGATTTGATAAAATAGAGCTCTGAAAGTTTGATTGATATTTCAATCGAACAAGTGCCGGTGACTTTTGTATTTACTAATAATTTAATACAATCTTACATAAATGGCTTCGATTTCTTTTTGAACAAATATTTGGAACCTGAGAATAAAGAAATAAAATAATTAAAATACACTTCTAAAATATTTTTTTTAAAATGGCAAGCAAAGTTTATCAATCTTTCATGGATGATCGAGGCATTATGAAGCATACACATACAAATATACACTAACACATACACACATAAATGTTTGTGTACTTGCCTGTTATCAGTATTTTGCAACGGTACATAACAATGACGTGCCCCAAACACCATTCCCAGCACCTTAGGCAGCAGTCCGCCAGCGATTATGATAAACACTGTTTTCAGAAAACTGTAGTCGTAAAAATCTTCAAAATACCAGACCAACATTCCGAGCATCAGAAGGTAGCAGCTCAAAATGCAACTCATTGTTACCTTCATTTGAAAAAATAGAAACAGAATAATTAATTAAATATGATATAAATGGAAACAGTACTTTACACTGTTGTCAATTAACTCTCTACAATTTACATCCGAGTTACTTCCCTCGATCAGGTACACATCGTGAATTACCCCCATGAATATTACAAATCGAAAAACACATGTGTATGACATTACCCTCTGACCATAAATCTGATCCTAACATTAAACGTAACCATAACCGTGGTTTATACTAGGGTTAGAGCTAGAACAAAGAATCGAGTAGCCCTTTCAGCCTGTATATCATAAAATTATTGTTGGCATATTGATAGGTAATCCTGGGAGTGGGTTAATTATTATGAATAGGGGTACTTAACAGGGGCAATAACGATGGCGTATTTCGAATGGGAGTAATTAGCGGAAGCAATAAGGAAACATTCTAGACCAACCATACTAAAACTGCATGTTTGTTTACAGAGGAATATTCTGTTGATATCAATTCGAAAAAATAAACGTGACCCTACCATTGCAATATTTGTGAGACTTGACTTCGGTTGGCTACCAAAGAAACGGTGGCAGCAACAGTAAAATAAATCTTTCCAAACATATAAATTCCCCTCAGTGTCATAGAATAATGGTAGCTTATTTTCGACATCAATATTCATATTGCTTTCAGGATCATCTGAAGAATAAGTGTAAATGTTTATTCATATATATATATATATATATATATATATATATATATATATATATATATATATATATATATATATATATGCATATTTATTTACCTAAATACGTATAGTATATAATATCTTTAAAAACGGTATCGAAATTTCAAATTTTATTTGAAGAGAGTAAATAAAATATTGTTAATCGTTTACATAGAGGTATTCGTTAAATAGTTGTTCTTTTTTTTTTTTTTTATAGTCTTCCATTTATTTTTATTTTTAATTTTTTTTTTTATTGCTCTACGCTACGTGAAATGAAACTTTCAACATCACTCGTTTTTAATTACCCGAAAATTCTGTAAACACAGTGTTTCTGGATGACGATCGGAGTAGAACTGAGCGCTCCGCGCTTGATTGAAAAAGGTTATGGTAGATGTCTGAAGTGACATCTTGGTTGTTCGTCCTTGACCCTGCTTTTCAAAACAATACAGATAGTGTAGATACAGACACGTGCTTTGCTACGGTAGCAAAATCGACAAATAGGTCTCACGGCTGCCCGCTAGTGGTTTTCCCCTCTCCAGTTCCCTATGTTGTAATATAAACCGACGCTGAAATTCTATTCTGCTATTTTCTATGTATTCTATTATATTATAGGCCTACTCAATCTATATATATAATTCTCTTCTGGGAGACGCTAGAAAACAAGCTGCAAAACGCGCTCCCTACCACCCCCACCCCTATATGGTCTTAGTGAGCTGTGTTCACTCTAAATGTTTACAAGCAGAACTGGGTTTAGTGACGACTATTAGGGGCAGATAATTTAGTTTGAAACGATTTTAAACGAAGGGGGGGAGGGGGGGACGGAAAGGGGGGGGGGGGGTTATGGTCCTTAACGTGCTACTTATAGTGTTTTAAAGAAATATTTTCAGTGGCAGCGTTGGTACCGTCGAATTCACAAATTATGAATTACTGAAAAGTAGAAAAAGCAACAACTAAATAGCGGCGTATGTTATGCCGCGGGCCGGCTCGTTTTAATTATTTTGACTAAACTACATTATACTATATATATATATATATATATATATATATATATATATATATATATATATATATATATATCTTCCGGCATGCGCAACAGACCATATCGCTATCACCCCCCCCCTCCCCCAATCAGGTGAGCTGTGGTTCACGCCGAATGTTTACAATCATAGAGCCGGGTCGAATTAGTGATGGCTAGTAGGGGAAGATAATTTAGTTTTTAAACGATTTGAACCTCAGGGAGGTAACAAGTTCTGCTTGATCTTTTTTTTTAAACTTCAGTTTCTATTGAAATATACTTTTTACAAATCATTTCATTTTTTCATCGCTTTTTGAGCTTGGAGAATGTGGTCGTGCGTGAGGAGAGCTCTCCCTCGCCCAGACAACCGGGGAAACTGAGCAAATGTTTGTTAAGTTGATCTGCCATTTTTTTTTACCGTAGCGGAGCACGGGTATAAGCTAGTTTTGGATTATTGATATTGATACTTGATCAAAAATATTTTGCGTGAGGTCGTAAATACTTAGTCTAAGATATTTTGTCTGAGAAATTTAATGTTTTTACTGTAAAATTTTAAATGTAAGATATTTGAAGGCGAGAGAGAGAGAGAGAGAGAGAGAGAGAGAGAGTGAGTAAAAGAGATACAAAGAGATACAAAGAGATACAAAGAGATACAAAGAGAACAAAAAGAACGTTGCAGAATGTATTCACATGTACGACTTGGTAAGATAAATATCTAAAAGTCACTAACCTTCACACTCTAGTAGAAATATGAATTCTTTCGTTTGCTCGTGTCTGTTAGTAATTACCATATCATCCAATGCATTTTTGAAAGCTCCCAAGCACATTTTCAACTGTAAGTTAGTTGTCTCGAAAACACCATACAAATAGATAACTACAACTAGTGCAATGCTAATTATGACATCAGCCTTTTCAAATTCTAAGAACGCGAAAGCTATAAACGTGAAAATTATTTCGACATAGCACAAAATGGAAGAGCAAAACACTGCAGCGTCACAAATGTTTAATAAGATAATGATGAACTGTTTTGTTTTAATTTGTTCATATTTGTGAAAAAAACGTTCTACGATTTGTTTATAGCAAAATTTTCCAAGCATCAACCAGATGATTATAGAAAATATAAAATATACGCTTGCCCATTTATAATCTCCAGTTATTATACTTTCTATACCTAACACTACAAAAGGAAGAGTCAGCATAAATCTTTCCAATAGTCTGGCGAAAAATGGTGGCTCGTCGATGTTGGAAAAAAAGATTAATTTCCAACATGATTTCTTTTTTATCTGTAAAAACAAATGTAAAAAATTACACTTCGTGTTTTTAGATATAAAATATAAAATAGTGCTTATAAAATGTAGGCCTTAAATTTTTTTAAATTAATTAAATAACGTACTTTGGGATCAGAATTGGCTGAATTTTTCATCCTCGGCATGTAAAAGGATATGTTGTCAGCACTATGACCAGCAAAGAAGAAGAAGAGCTCATGAAGAAAAAAAAAAGAAAATTGAATTACCGAAATTGTTGCTTTAAGCTTCTGAATATAAATGCATGTTTGATTATAGCATAAATGTGTGCCACGGTATATATAAACTTACCTTGTGAATGTAATAGTCGAACAGTAGCCATGTCGAGCCTTCCATTGTGATTAACTTGGATGCTAATACAGTTTCGTTTCCATGTGCACTCTCACCTAGTCTACATTTGATTTTCTGCCACCTGTGAAGAATTAATTTTAAATGAAATATTGGTAATTCATTTCATTATTTGTGTTATCTCAGATAAGAGGACGCTTTAAGTTTTTAAAAATTGGATTTCAATTTAACTATTTCCTTAACTTTTAGATTTAGCTGATTTTTCAAATGCTTATAAAACGTTATAGCTTAGAATATTATTATTCAACTAATATTTAATGAAATGAGAATGTTTCGCACGCTACATTTTTACCTTCTCGTATACAGAGGAAGCATTGTAATCGTGCAGAAAAACGAAATCGAGATTTTTAAATCGAGATTTTCACAAATCTCGGCGTTTTAAACAGTACTGCGTTGGGAACACTTAGTTTGCAATTTAATTTCATCTGTGTGTCCGTGTGTCTGTGTCTCTGTTTTTTTTAGTGTCTGTCAACACGATAACATGAGTACCGTTTCAGTTTCTAAATAGGTACTAGCCGTCCCGACCAGGCCCTGCTCTGGCCTCTGTGAAAAACCTTTCTGTTAAAGACCATTACCCGTGTGTTTAGAAATCATCATATACTCGGCATTTCCCACCCTAACCACAACAACTCAAAACAAAAACAAAAAACCGCAAACATAACGCAAACACAATTACAAATACAAACGAAAACAAAAACCTAACAACAAATCCAACCACAACCACACACACCAATACAAACACAAAGAAAAAACAAACGAAAAAGCAAACGAAAAAAACCAAATCCAAACGCAAATACAACCACAACACATAACATACACAACACAACACAATACAAACACAACACAAACACAACACGAACACAACACAATCCGGGACGGCTAGTATATCTTCTTGTAGTTTGGTGCAGGTGTCTATAAAAGAGCTTTCTGGTGCGACCAACAAAAACGAATTCCCCTTTGTGCGCAAAAAAGGACAGACAAAATGAATGCGCAAAAAAACACAAATAATAGCCTGCGGGAATTCCCATTCCCGAATAAAGATGTCTTTTGTTACTTCACCTTGCTTTGATTAAAAGTAATAATTATTCAGTGCATGGAATAAAAAAAAGGCAGTATTAAAAATACTAACATCATTGCACTTAATCAATCCCCGCTAATTATGTAATTATTATTTTAGCGCAATTTCCATTCTGGAGAATTGCGATTATTAACTCGACATTTCTGGGAATGGATGTCCGCAGCTTTAAGTCGTATCTCCTCCTAAACGAAGCAATATCGAGGACTAGTTCCAAAGCAAATATGTTAAGCAAGTTCAGAGGATGATTGTGGGCCCAAAAAATTCCCGGAATTCCTTCCTGGATTTCCCGGAAAAGCCAAAAAACCTCGAAAATGCAGTTTTTGGCCCATATCTCGGAAACCAGACCACTTAGCGACTTGAAACATTTACCAATCGATTCCTGCCATAATTGAGAACAATATTGCCGAAGAAAGTTTTCAAAAATATCCTTTCTTTCGGTCACAAAAAATTAATTTCTTCTAATTTGCATTGGCTAAGATTACTAAGAATATACAAATATAGCACACCGGCTGAGGCAGTCGCTAGTGAGAGGTAACGTCTACACACGCTGCCATTGGCCAGACTCGCGCAGATCTCGCGAGGGGGCGGGGACTAGCTCTGCTCGTGTGGTTTAAACTGAGCATCGTGTAGGAGTTTATATTTATAGGATGATTTACTTATTAACATAAGGAAATTCCGCTTAAATTGTCACTAGACTTTTTATTAACTTGTTTTCCTAACACCAAAACAAAGTAATAAAAATTCTTTCCCCCCCCCCCCCCCCCCCATTTTGTTTTTTTAAGGGAAGTACACACGCTGATTAAGTTTAATTGGTGTGCAATTTTTTTTCTACTCGGTTCTATTTTAAGAATGAAAGTATTAAAAACATGGTCACTAAACCGGTAGTGATCTTCCCTAAACTTTCTCGAATATTGTTATATAACACTACGGGGGATGGCAACTCGAGATATAGACATGATTTTTAATCCATTTTGTATTACTTAAACTTTCAAAAATAGAATAAAATCCCGTAGAAAAAAGAATTGCACACCAAGTGAACGCCAAACTAAGATGTGTATAACAGTGCGGAAAATTATTAGAACTTTGTAAATTCACATGCGTTTTTTTTAGAGAATTGGGAAATTACTACTTAAATCAACGGAAATTACATTACGTAAAATTAGAAAGGAGGCAGAAAATTTCATTAATCTATCTGCAACAGATCTCAAAATATAGGTTTTTGACAAATTGAAAATAGCATAAGTTCCACTTCCGGTTACCGGAAATCGCCGATACAAAGCTTATATATGAAATTTCATCAACCTATCTTTAACAGTACTCAAGGTATCGTGTTCACAGACACACATACACATACACACAGATATACGTACAACATTGCAAAACTATGTTTTTCCGACTCAAGGGGGTGTAAAACGTCGAGATATGTAAATATTCCAATTTTTTTGCACGATTACAATACTTCCTCTATACGTAGTATACGAAAAAGTAAAAATGTGTAAGGCCCATCGGACTGGAGGTGCATTCCTTTAACTGTTTTACAAAAGAGAGCGAGATAGTTTAGGGGAGTTCACTCTCGCTTTATTGTATTTTAAGGTTCTTTAGGTAAACCTTTTTATTTTTGTTTGCAGTTTATCATTTTTAATGTGTAAATGCTGATTAAATTCCCACGTTTTCTTTAACTTGCTTTCTCTGTGTCTGTGTTTCTGTGTTTGTTTGTCTTTCCAATCAAATCTTGCGATCGAAATTTCTGGCACTTCCCAGTTAGCTAGCGCGCTGAAATTTTCAGGGAAGCTTTCTTTTGGATGACCATAGAATATGCAATTGTTATTATTACTAAATTGATCAATGGAAACATTTTATTGAGCATTTTAGACCGCTATATAATCTATATATATAATTCTCCTCTGCGAGCCATTAGAAAAAAAACCAGCGACGCGTACCTCGCGCGCAGTGAAGCGAACGATCCAACGTTGCCACAGGCTTAGGGGCAAATAATTTACTTTGAACCGAGTTTAAAGTTACAGGATGTAGGCCAGTTTGGGGGAGACGATATGGTCGAGTGGTTGGGCACACGATTGCTATCCCACTCGACACGTGTTCTAGTCAGTAACGTATTCACACAACGATTTTTTTTCGAGTTGTCTTTTACGAGTTGTCTTTTTACGAGTTGTCTTCGTTTACCCAAAAAAAAGTGAAAAGATAAAATCGATAGCAAGATTTTAATGCAAACAGACAAAGACTAAAAAGTAGAAAATAATAATCATTAAAAAAGTTTTAAAAAACCCACGTTTTCTGATTGAACTAAAAAGTAGAAAATAAATACTATACATCACAATAATGCAAGCGATCACTCTACTATAAGCGATCAAAAACGTGGGGCGCCGTGATTTTCTTACAGTTTCTAATACTGTTGACTCTCTACAAGCTCCCTAATAAAAGTCAATAGTATTATCTAATCAATAGTAATATAACTTTTACTTCGGCGCCCCACGTTTTTGATCGCTTATAGTAGAGTGATCGCTTGCATTATTGTGATGTATAGTATTTATTTTCTACTTTTTAGTTCAATCAGAAAACGTGGGTTTTTTAAAACTTTTTTTAATGATTATTATTTAAAATAAATTGATGTAAAGCCTCGAAATTGATACATTTATGCATGTTTATGTATGTATTGTTTAATACAATAAGAATACAATTTTGTATTCTTGTCAGTTAGCACTTACTTGTTTATCTCAGTATTGGCTTCTGAATAAATACCAAAGTTTATTGGTCTGTTGAATGGACAATAACATAAAAATATATGAAATATGATTTAAAATTTTTAAAATCAATTCGGTATTAAAATTTTAAATATAGAATATTTCAATTATTTTTGCGGAATTTTTTTTAAACTAACCTGTAACTGAGCCACAGTTTATACAGAATATACATCATAATAGGAATGGATATGATGAACGGTAAATAAAAGAAGACAATTTTAAAATAGACACTTTGGTCATTGCAGTAATATTCATTCCATCTATTGAATCCGCAACACCTAAAGGATGCAAACGAGATATAAGTAAAATGTAAACTATGTTTTTCTTGAATAAAGTAGTAGACAATGTTAACTGCGTAAAATGAAGAGAATCCTAAAATACACTTGTTCACAGTAAACAACGTCATTTTCTAGTCACTCATTGCAGAGATACCTGTAATTTTCAAACGTGTCAATCTCATTGACATTCAAGCAGATCTCTATATTTTTAGAAAGTTCTATATCTAGCAGTTGAAGTTCTTTTTTTAGGTTAAAATCTGGAGGAAAGTAAATATATATATATATATATATATATATATATATATATATATATATATATATATATATATATAATTATCATTTGAATATACGATATATATTCCTATATCCTATAACAAACAAAAGTATACCTGAAATTAAAGCATTTCTAATTAAAGTCTGCTGTCCTCTACACGTTAAATTTACAAGACAATTTTCAGGCGTAGTTTTAAATTGTATTTCAACAGAAGACGTGACGTTTTTAATCATAATTCCATTTGTCCAAATATCTTCATCGAAAAAAAAGAAATATAGAGATCCAAATTCTTGTGCACGATACCACCTAGGATTAAATTAAATTTTTAAAAAGAATATGTTTTTTTATTGAAAATTGTAATTAATAAATTTAATAATTTTTGTTTCTTCGAAACAAATTGTTTGGATATGAAAAAACCAAAGTATATTCTTATAGGTTTAATAGAAATGCAAAATGTCCAACATAATTATTATCAATAATTCATAATTTGTGAATTCGACACTACCCTCCCCTAATAGCCGCCACTAATTCAACCAGGCTCTACGATTGTAAACATTCGTTGTGAACCACAGCTCACCACACTGATGGGGTAGATAGCGATATGGTCTGTTGCGCATGCCGGAAGAGCGAGGGAGGGGGTGGGAGGAGGAATAGATAGTCGCCTTGCGTTCGTGGTGGTGTCCACGTAGAGAATAATATATATTCATTTGTAGAAACATCCCTTTAAATGATCAGAACAAATACTTAATTTTCACAACAACGTAAAACTTTCACAATGAACTCTTGTGAAGTGACATGAAACGAATAAGAATTTATCGAAATGAAAGGAAACTTATATCTGTATAATGTAAGCTGTCGGGGGAAAGTAGGCCAAACCTAAATTGATAAGTTAAATGGAAAACAATTTAAAAAAAAAACCACAATAAGTAATTGAGTTTAGTTTCTTTACTATACTATTACAGACCTTAATTATTTTATCTGAATCTTTGTGTTTTTTTTAATATTGGAACTGACTACATTAGGTTATAATTTAATTTAAAATAATGTTTGCGTAATTTTACTATCTTACGCTGGCTATAGAAAAATAACTTAATATATTTTCACCCATTGGTATGTCCCTAGCTGGCCGTGATTATAGTATAATAAAAACCATATAAGTGGTAAGGGTACCAAACACATCATTTCAATGTTAAATGTATTTGTATGAATTTTCCCACATAGAAAATGCACAGTGGGAATTCACAACACAGGCGATAGGATTTAATTCATTATTATTACTTTGACTGTAGCTTTAATAACGTTCGAGGTTACAAAATATTATAGAAATTAATCGATTTTTATTAAAAGATAAAAACATGTAAGCTGAGGTGTAATTTCTTTTTAGATGTGAATGATAAAGTTGCCTTCCAGATTTGGTGGAATACAGGGCAGGGAAGATGGATAATTTAAATATTTAAGCAATTATATATATATATATATATATATATATATATATATATATATATATATATATATATATATATATATATATATATATATATATATATATATACAATTCACGATTTATTCACATTTTCTCACCTCCAGTTTTCAAATGAAGTAGCCGAATCCTTGCATTTCTGACTATTCGTGTAATTTTCAAATACCAACTTATATTCTAGGAGTTTGGTCTCAGACGACTTATCAAAGTACTCATAAAGTTTCGTCTTCAGCTGATCCGTGATGACAGGGGTTAATGTACAGGTGGTGTTGAGCTCATCTTGGGCTGTAACTGTAGCACACGTCCACAGAAGCACAGCCAAACTTGTGAACAATACCAACGCCTTCATTGCATCCATGAAACAGCCTTGCAATCTGCTGAATGAAACACTCGTGTTTATAAATGCTCCAATTTAGTATGTATTTTAACTCTTTCCCTCTTTCCGTGGCAACATATTTGGTACCCTTTCCCTGGCAACTGGGTGGATCACACCCATAATCTATCTCATAGTAAATAGGCTTTTGAAAAATTCAAAGTAGAAAAAGTACCCCTTCCGGTTATCGGAAATCGCTCCAAAGTTGATACGGATCTACGATTTTGATGTAATACTTATATATGAAATTTCATCAACCTATATATATATATATATATATATATATATATATATATATATATATATATATATATATATATATATATATATATATATATATATATATATATATATATATATGTGTATATATGTATATATATATATATATATATATATATATATATATATATATATATATATATATATATATATATATATATATATATATATATAGCTTATATTATATTTTATACTAGCTTTACTAAAAGTACACATAACTGAAAAATGTACCATGTAACAAGA
Organism: Physella acuta; assembly: GCF_028476545.2. Classification (NCBI taxonomy): domain Eukaryota; kingdom Metazoa; phylum Mollusca; class Gastropoda; family Physidae; genus Physella; species Physella acuta. The sequence continues at coordinate 164,154 of NW_026731755.1, read as the reverse complement.
AATGACAAATAAACTCCACTATAGCTTTAACGAGAAACCATATAATCCTCAGCTCAAAGCAATGAGAGATGCAAGTTGGTTCATCATAGTTTCCCTTTATCACGATTTTCCTAGAAAGCCAACCTTAACAAGACATAATCTACTTGACGCATAACAGTTGAACACGTAGGCCAGTGCGTGTTATCACTATCTATCACTCGCGCGGCCCTCGTTTTATAAGAGGCGTAGCCAACTTACCCTAAAACCGTGGCGAACTTTCAATTTGGCGCCCATATAGTAGTTTGTAGCAGGCGATAATTTTTTAAGGCCAGTTTTTATATTATTTTTCTATCCTTTTAACAATCTCTGTTAATGGTAAACTAGTTGGATTATAAGTTTGATAGAATAAGGTCATACAAGTAATATGGAATAACGCATTACCAAAAGCATGTATCAGAGGCGTAGGGAAGGGGAGGGGGTGCGGGGTATGGGTGACAATAGGGGGCGCCAAATGGGTTTGAAAAACGAATTGAAAGTTTGAGGGGGGTGGGGTGTTAATTGAAAGTTTGAGGGGGTGCAAATGGAAAGTTTAAAGGCTGTTCCCGAGGGGGGCGCCAAATTGAAAGATTGTCCCCGGGCGCCAGGAAGGGTCGTTATGCCTCTGGCATTCATTAGACACATTGGAGTGTAACAAAGATTACGCCTAAATTTTATCACAGCCGTTACGGACAAACATTTTGTACTAACCTATTAATCATTTTATGGGACGGAGTAGCCTTGCTGTTTAGTGAATTCGATGCACCTAATACTATGCAAGTAAATTAATATCTGCTGCATAGAGCTGTTTAGTGTCTGACTAAATGTGCTAAAGTGGTGAATGTACGGTTAGGAAATAGCCTATAAACGATATATTTATCTACTCGATACTTGCGAGGCTAAGACAGAGGGGTGGGATGGGGGTCGCCTTGGGAAAAAACTTGAAAGAGACAACAAAGCGCCGTTACGCAAACATAGCCAATTATAAAACTTACTCAGGGGAGATTATTCTAAGTATACGCCCTAAAAGTTTACTAGACATTTCTTTTAAGAGCAAAAACAAATAAACGTATATAAAACCAAAGTTTCTAGTATTGTATTATTTTTTAATTATTTGTACAATACAGAATAGTACAGGATAGTACAGGTTAGAAGTTTTACAAATATCTCAAACACATATTAAAATTGAAAAATGTACAATGGATTTCGGCCCTTTAACCAACGCCGCAAAGAAGTACCGCACATCACGAAAGCCCACTACATATCTAGCGCCTTCTCGAGCTATGGACTTTGTTTTAGATAACGGGGCAGGTAAGGATAACTCTTTATCTTTCAACGATGAAAACTTTAGCCTAAAAATAAACAACACTATTATTAAGTTACTTTTCAGCATCCTTATCATCAACGTGATACAGTTTCAGAGGAATACATTTTTTTTTCTAGAAAATGTTATCAATGTAAACACAACCCACATTCTCTCATACTGTGAACTCTGTTTACGTAAGCAAATTAGTTCACGTGACATACACTTAAGTGAAGAAATCATGTGATTTTTTTTTTTTTTGCACAGATTTTAAGTATTGACATGCTTAAGTAGCATGCATTTCAGTTCTGCATTTCCTTATCGAAACTCTTTTTTCAAGATGTTAAATATGCGAAGCTAATTTTTTATTAACCATATTTATTTGTATACAATTATTTAAAAAATAGGGTTATGACTAGGAAAAAAAAGGGAGTGTTTAAGTTTTATTTGAGAGTATCTCAATACCTTATAATAAAAACTCAAGTTGTGCCGACCGCACCGGGTGACACCATTTAGGGAGTTAGGGTTAACAATAATGCTACATCTACCTGTATTAATAACATAATATAGATAAACCTCTTTACATTGTGCACCCTTTAAATCTATTATCCGGGAGAAAGGGGGGGGGGGTGATACTTACTGCAAAATTTACACAGGAGACAAAGTTTTATAGAATATTTTCAATCGATGATAGGGCAGAGGAGCAGCGACGGGGGTTGGTGAGTACAAATATCCCCGTCCGCCGACCCTAGGGGCGCCAACATGGGTTGATAAAAAATTAAAAGCTCATTTTAGCTGCAGTTTTGAATTATATATATAAAATATATGGGGTATGGGGGGGGGGGGCCAAATTGAAAGTTTGTCCCAGGGTGCCGCGAGGGGTCGCTACGCCTCTATGACAGGGGTTAGGTGATACGCCACATCTAATAATTTACTATGAAAACTTTGCTTTTTCCACTTGAATTAATACGCGGATTAAAATAATATGTGCTCAAACTCACGACATTGGCAATATAGGGGGGGGGGGGACGGGGTTGAAACCATGAGGCTCCGCACAGGGTGACATCCCCCTATCGACGCCACTGGTAGATTAACATCCTATGATTCTGTTACTTTTCTGTTTCATTTTCCATGTTTACACCAGGGCTAGTGTATTTTATTTTATTAAGGAAGGGAGACTATGAAGGAACTATTATAAAAACGAAAATTTCCGGTTACTGTTCTTTAAAACAAGATGGCGCCCATGTCAACATATCTGTAGAAATTTGTAGAGTTGAATGTTAGTTGTTAGCATTTAATTAATTTTAAAAGTAATTTTATCTTACGTTATTCATTCACCTAAATTAAAGCAAGTTAACTTGAAATTGTAAGTAGAGAGAATCTACTTAATTCCGCTATACATTTAAACATTTTTTAAAAAATCATGGGCATTCCATTCATTATCTTGCCATGCATGCATGTAGATTGTAGATTGTAGTAGACTAGTAGTAGAGGAACGGCAAAAAATCGGGTAATCTATCGTTTTGGGTACGTAAAATCGCCCGCGGCTATTAATGTACGAAAACATTACCTCATTGTCAAGGCTTTAATAGAAGTATATTGTCATATAAACCTAAATCAATTGCTGCTAAATATATCGATATAATTTATTATATAGTATATGACTATATAGGCCTAGGCCTATAGGCCAGAAATTAACTTTAATCAGCAGTGTCTGAGAGCAAGATTTACTATATATTAGTATATAGATATAGGGCCTAAACAGCAGCCATTTTTAAAATAGAGGGGCTTCCCCCTGAATCTCGCGCTATAAGCTTATAAAAATAAAACTTAAACAAGATGGCTGCTATAGTAAATGAGTATGGTTGCATCTGTTGGAAACATCACTAGTCTTCATTTATTACTGAAAAGCTGTAATTCAATTGTTTAAAAACAGGTACATAAATTACACAAGGAAACATGTTTGTATTTTAATAAACATAAATCCTCCTCAAAATGTGAAATAATTATTAAAATTTAAGGAGTCACCTGTTTTTCACATTACAAGTCGCGGGCGATTTTACGTACCTTAAACGATAGATTACCAAAAATCGTCCCCGCAAATCATAAATGCCAAAAATGGCATTAATTTTTTTCTAGTTTTAAATATCATCTTGAATATGTATTAAATTGTGGTAAAACTCCATTTTAGCGTATTTTATTTGCCGCTTCATGTTCACCTCCAGTTGAGCGTATTTTATTTTAAACACAACCAAAACACACAAAAATATCAGGGATTACCACATTCACATTTTTTTATTTGGTTGTTTAATGAAATTACACCAGACAATTACAATTGACAAAATATTCTGATCAGAAATACCAGATATCAATGTTGATCCAGGTTTATTTGACGTCATTTCCGAAAACATAATTCAGAGTAAATGTGGCATGTTTAACAGTTATTACACAAAACACAATCCATTCGGATTACACTCTGGGACTGTCACTAAAAATGATAGTTATCCATAATATCGTTGATGAGCAACTGTGCAGTGACGATTTGTTTGCAAGAACGCTACTTTACTCGAAAGTGCCAAATTACTACCCTTGCATCAGCAAAAGTTTTAACAAATACTGGTTAACTCCACATGTAATGAACTATTGAAAATCATAGTCGTCAATCAGAATAATCGGATTATGTTAGGTAAAGATGACTTTTTTTTACCTTAACATTTTAAAATCAGGAGTTCTTTGTTAAATCAATTTATATTTTATAATTAGCAGTCAGGGTTTTTAAACTTGAACAATTTTCCATTTAACTAAATAATAAGGAATATTTTAAAAATGGTTAGATCTTGGGGATATTGAGGATAAAAATCACTAAATATTTGAAAATAAAGTCAAATATTTACTATATTCTAATAAACTTTAGCTCAATTCTATCTGTGATGTATATCATGAAGTGTTAAACATCACTTGTATTCATATAATGGGGAGGAGGGTCTTGCAGTGATAAGTATGGTATTTTAGCTTAAAAATACTGTTTGTTGTTATTTTAGCAGTAGTAATTTACTATGTTGACAGATAAGATTTGGTTACATTAACTGGTATAGAACAGTATTCTGACATTTTCAGGTGTACTATGGTGACAGCTAAGATTTGATTACATTAACTAGTATAGAACAGTATTCTGACATTTTCAGGTGTACTATGGTGACAGCTAAGATTTGGTTACATTAACTAGTATAGAACAGTATTCTGACATTTTCAGGTGTACTATGGTGACAGCTAAGATTTGATTACATTAACTAGTATAGAACAGTATTCTGACATTTTCAGGTGTACTATGGTGACAGCTAAGATTTGGTTACATTAACTAGTATAGAACAGTATTCTGACATTTTCAGGTGTACTATGGTGACAGCTAAGATTTGGTTACATTAACTAGTATAGAATAGTATTCTGACATTTTCAGGTGTACTATGGTGACAGCTAAGATTTGGTTACATTAACTAGTATAGAACAGTATTCTGACATTTTCAGGTGTACTATGGTGACAGCTAAGATTTGGTTACATTAACTAGTATAGAACAGTATTCTGACATTTTCAGGTGTACTATGGTGACAGCTAAGATTTGGTTACATTAACTAGTATAGAACAGTATTCTGACATTTTCAGGTGTACTATGATGACCCCATACTAGTCTACTAACCCGCCAATAGTGGAATAAGTCCGCTAAGTTAGAAAAAAAATTACTATTTCACCACACCGTTCTGCTTTTGTCAAACTTTGTTCCGCTAAATTTGGTTTTAAATTTTTGAAAAATCTTAATTAAAAATGAGATTATTTCCCTAGTCATAAGTTTCCATTTCCTTGTCCTTTAACATGTTGAAAATGTGAACAGTGTTGTGACACTTTTCAGGTGACAGCTATGCCAGAGACCTGGGTGTTGATTGAGGTACAGAGTGTTGATGTAAGCAAGAGCAGTTTAACAAACATGGAGAACAATGAAGGAGGTAAATATATTGACTCAGTTTAAGTGTTGTAAAAAAGAAGAGTTTGGATTGAAAATGACAGGTAAATAGATTTACCCTGTTCTTTATACTGGGCGAATTCATCCACTACAAACTTCTAATCTCTGTCAATATTTAGTCTTCACTGTGTCCCCTATCTGTTAATCATCACTGTGTCCACTCTATCAGTTAGTCATCACTGTGTCCACTCTATCAGTTAGTCATCACTGTGTCCACTCTATCAGTTAGTCACCACTGTGTCCACTTTATCAGTTAGTCATCACTGTGTCCACTCTATCAGTTAGTCATCACTGTGTCCACTCTATCAGTTAGTCATCACTGTGTCCACTGCATCAGTTAGTCATCACTGTGTCCATTCCATCAGTTAGTCATCACTGTGTCCACTCTATCAGTTAGTCATCACTGTGTCCACTCTATCAGTTAGTCACCACTGTGTCCACTCTATCAGTTAGTCATCACTGTGTCCACTCTATCAGTTAGTCATCACTGTGTCCACTCTATCAGTTAGTCACCACTGTGTCCACTCTATCAGTTAGTCATCACTGTGTCCACTGCATCAGTTAGTCATCACTGTGTCCACTACATCAGTTAGTCATCACTGTGTCCACTCTATCAGTTAGTCATCACTGTGTCCACTTTATCAGTTAGTCATCACTGTGTCCACTCTATCAGTTAGTCATCACTGTGTCTACTCTATCAGTTAGTCATCACTGTGTCCACTCTATCAGTTAGTCATCACTGTGTCCTTTATCAGTTAGTCACCACTGTGTCCACTGCATCAGTTAGTCATCACTGTGTCCACTCTATCAGTTAGTCATCACTGTGTCCTTTATCAGTTAGTCACCACTGTGTCCACTGCATCAGTTAGTCATCACTGTGTCCACTCTATCAGTTAGTCATCACTGTGTCCACTCTATCAGTTAGTCACCACTGTGTCCACTCTACCAGTTAGTCATCACTGTGTCCACTATCAGTTAGTCATCACTGTGTCCACTCTATCAGTTAGTCATCACTGTGTCCACTCTATCAGTTAGTCATCACTGTGTCCACTCTATCAGTTAGTCATCACTGTGTCCACTCTATCAGTTAGTCATCACTGTGTCCACTCTATCAGTTAGTCATCACTGTGTCCACTCTATCAGTTAGTCATCACTGTGTCCACTTTATCAGTTAGTCATCACTGTGTCCACTCTATCAGTTAGTCATCACTGTGTCCACTCTATCAGTTAGTCACCACTGTGTCCACTCTACCAGTTAGTCATCACTGTGTCCACTATCAGTTAGTCATCACTGTGTCCACTCTATCAGTTAGTCATCACTGTGTCCACTCTATCAGTTAGTCATCACTGTGTCCACTCTATCAGTTAGTCATCACTGTGTCCACTCTATCAGTTAGTCATCACTGTGTCCACTCTATCAGTTAGTCACTACTTTGTCCACTCTATCAGTTAGTCATCACTGTGTCCACTCTATCACTTAGTCATCACTGTGTCCACTCCACTCTATCAGTTAGTCATCACTGTGTCCACTCTATCAGTTAGTCATCACTGTGTCCACTCTATCAGTTAGTCATCACTGTGTCCACTCTATCAGTTAGTCATCACTGTGTCCACTCTATCAGTTAGTCATCACTGTGTCCACTTTATCAGTTAGTCATCACTGTGTCCACTCTATCAGTTAGTCATCACTGTGTCCACTCTATCAGTTAGTCACCACTGTGTCCACTCTACCAGTTAGTCATCACTGTGTCCACTATCAGTTAGTCATCACTGTGTCCACTCTATCAGTTAGTCATCACTGTGTCCACTCTATCAGTTAGTCATCACTGTGTCCACTCTATCAGTTAGTCATCACTGTGTCCACTCTATCAGTTAGTCATCACTGTGTCCACTCTATCAGTTAGTCACTACTTTGTCCACTCTATCAGTTAGTCATCACTGTGTCCACTCTATCACTTAGTCATCACTGTGTCCACTCCACTCTATCAGTTAGTCATCACTGTGTCCACTCTATCAGTTAGTCATCACTGTGTCCACTCTATCAGTTAGTCATCACTGTGTCCACTCTATCAGTTAGTCATCACTGTGTCCACTCTATCAGTTAGTCATCACTGTGTCCACTCTATCAGTTAGTCATCACTGTGTCCACTCTATCAGTTAGTCATCACTGTGTCCACTCTATCAGTTAGTCACTACTTTGTCCACTCTATCAGTTAGTCATCACTGTGTCCACTCTATCAGTTAGTCATCACTGTGTCCACTCTATCAGTTAGTCACTACTTTGTCCACTCTATCAGTTAGTCATCACTGTGTCCACTATATCACTTAGTCATCACTGTGTCCACTCCACTCTATCAGTTAGTCATCACTGTGTCCACTCTATCAGTTAGTCATCACTGTGTCCACTCTATGTTAGTCATCACTGTGTCCACTCTATCAGTTAGTCATCACTGTGTCCACTTTATCAGTTAGTCACCACTGTGTCCACTCTATCAGTTAGTCATCACTGTGTCAACTCTATTAGTTAGTCATCACTGTGTCCATGATATTAGTTAGTCTTCTTATTATCAGTGTCTAGATTTTGTCTCCTAAAGCCTTATCTCTTACACACCATGATTTATGTTCTTGTACTTGTTGTCATATTTATGTAGAAACTTTATCAAACATAATAAACTCAACAAAAAGTAACAGAGATTATAATATTGGTATTAATTTATTATTAATATTAATTAATTGGTATTAATTAATGAATAAAATTAATTAATAAAAATTATTTATGTATCTCTGTATTAGATAATGTAACAATGCTGTTGTTCAAAGTTGTCATTTCAAATTTACAGATACCTATCAGTGTCAGCATTGCAGAGTGGCGTTTACAAAACTTGCCTATTTGAATAAACATTTGAGGTACCGACATGGTGGCGGTGGAATTACCAACGGGGCTCCGGATCTGATTGGTGACGCCGGTGAACTTTCTTCCCAGTCAAATAACTTTCCCCAACACCGGATCATGTGTATGGCAGAAACACCTTACACGTGTGACGTGTGTGGTAAATGTTTCACGCAGCTTCGGGATTTCCAGACACACCTTAGAATTTTCACTGAAGAGAAGCATTACTATTGTGTACAGTGTGGTGAATGTTTTCAACAGTATCATGCTGTACAGAATCATTTTAGATGGCATACAGAAGAAAACCATTACAATTGTGGTAAATGTTGCAAACAGTCTACACGTAAGCCACCATTGTTTTCTAAACACCCAGTGCACCCTATCATAGCAGAGACACGGGGGAATTGTAAATTATGCTATTTAACTGATAAAACGATTAGAAGAACATTTGTGAAGTGTAGTGTGTGTGATAATTTTTTATGTTTTGTGAAAGGCAGAAATTGTTTGGCAAAATATCATGTACTTTAACATAATTGAACTATTGAGGTACAAAAATTTATCGGTTTAATTTTAATAGAAAACAGTGCAGTCATTTTAAGATGTGTAAAAATATCTATTTCCTGATTTATTTTAATATTTAGAAATATTTAAAATGTTTATGTTTATATGTAAATGGATATAAAGTATTAAATTCTATCATTTGTTTTTTATTAATAACTTTTGGATATAAGTTTTTTTTTAACTATCTCTCTGTTTTTATGATATAAAATCAACACTAACAGCTATAACCTAAATCCCTAATCTAATATCAAACATGATACAATTACCAAGAAATTGATGGATGATGTATTAGTCACCTATTGTTCTTGCTTGACGTATAGTCAAAAGCATGCTCTCTGCTGCTGAAAACATCACCAAAAACCCTCTGTTGAGATTTAACTTTGACTTTGTGTAATAATATTGTCAAAATTAACATTCTTTATCTGTTGGCATTAAATGTTTTAAACATCAAGTTTTTCTTCGGTACTTTTTTAAAATTGACCTAACCTTGTGGTACTCTGTACTAATTACAATCAAATTGATGAGGCTTGGAGGTTGGCATGGTCGGATTGTTTACGTTCAAAGTTCAAACACCCACCTCCTCTCCTTGAATGCTGGGGACAGTCACTCATCTAGGAGAGACAACTCCAAAATCAAACAACTCCTGTCTTGTAGTTTGTTCTTGCTTGGACACATGCTATTTTTCATTTATATTAGGTAACAAAACAGGTTTTGATTCATTTTAACAAGATCATTTTTTATTTAAACTTTAAAAAAAAAACTGTACTTTACTAGGCAATGCTGGGTCTTGTTTGTATAAACATTACCAGAAGAGTGGGTGCTGTAAAAACACACAAAAATAATTTGGGATCTGATTAAATAATAGCCTATCAAAGTTACTTCTTACAAATGTAATACATTACTGTAACACTGGGTTGGCTTATGTCAAAGAACTGTAACCAAGTATTGTTGTCTTGGATTGCTTTGAATTTTTGTGACTGTTTAGTATGTGCTTTTGTTTGAGGGCTGAAATAACACACAGCAAAGTTACCTGGATGGTGTGGTCTGATTCTACACTATACCTGGTCACCTGTTGGGCATTCTGTACATTGTCTAGGAAAATTAAGAAACAGGAGGTAGAACATTTAGGAACGCCATATGGGACGGTGTGGCCTAGCGATGGAGCGCTAGACTGCTACTGGATAGTTTCGAGTTCGAATCCAGGTTCAAGTTAATGGAACGTCCCTGAGTCCACCCAAATCTGATGGATACCCAACTCACGTTAGGGAAAGTAAAGGCGGTTGGGCATAGTGCTGACCACATTTATATGCGGATGTCAAGAAACATAATTTCCACTTCATCTGTCTATGGATCGTTAGGTCTAAAGATGAATTTTTACTTTTATAGAAAGCCATATTCTGTCTTTGCAGAGGTCACTATAATTAACTATTGAGCTCTACTGCACCTTCCCCCATGAACTAAGGTTTCTTCCAAGCATCTAAAGAAGTGTATTTTATTTTATTTTTTTAATGCAGAAATAAATGACAACTTATTATTAAACAAGACGTCAATATTCAGAAATATAGAATAAATATAGAATCTTCTGCTTGTACTTGTATTCCTGATGGCAAATCAGCTGGTAGTGATGTGACGACTTGATTGTCCTAGCAGCCCCCAGACCTATACTGGCGAGATTCTAGTCACAATAATTCTGTCAGGCTTAGCCATGCCGAACAGGCCAGAGTAGGGGCTTTGCAGTGTTCCAGGTCGTAGGATGTGTAAGAAACTTGTAAGGTAAAAAAAAGGCATGTCTTGGGAGACGGCAAAACACACACTGGTGACCTCTTAAAGTGGACGAATATGGGTGAGCTCCAACATTGAGTAAGGAGCACTGGCAGCACAAGGTGACACCAAATTTTAAAATTTACTCTCACGACGCTTTTTTCCGGTTAAAATAAAGAATTAATAGGACAGGGGTGACACCACACCAAAAAGTTTTAGTTTTTTGTGGGGAGGGGGTGAAACCCGACCTAGTGACGTCACTGTTAAAGAGGATTAAGTAATAACAAACTTCAGCCTACGTAGCCTCTGCGGACATTGTATTGGGCACACGATGACCATAGACAAACATGACGATCAAATCGAGAACTCTTTTGTTGCACGTGTAGGAGAGGAAGATAAACACTCCCTGTAGGCCATTAATGACGATTGAAATAAACCTAAAAAAAATTACGTTGTTGAAAGTATTGAGTATTTGCAAAATAAAATCAAGTTATCAAAATTATATTAAGATTTTAAATTCTATTTAAATTTACAAAGTTATAAATATATATAAATTTAACGTTTTTGGACCTTTAGTCTTAATACAATTACATAAGTTCACAATGTGACTAGAAACGGTAGTTTTTCTAAAAAATTATTTAAATAATGTACTAATATTTTTAAGATCTACCCAGTGGCGTAGCTACCGTAAAGCTAGCGTAAGCAAGGCATAGGGGCCCAAGGCAAATAGGTGGCCCTTTCCTTTTTCGAAAGCCTGGGGGGGGGGGTGCAGATCGAAAGTTTTGAGGGGGAGGTGCAAATCGAAAGTCTGAGGGGGGGGGGGGGCAAATCGAAAGTCTGATGGGGGTGCAAATCGAAAGTTTGAGAGGGGGGTGCAAATCGAAAGTTTGAGAGCGTTGGGGGGGGGTGCAAATCGAAAGTTTGTCCCCGGTCGCCGGGACAGGTCGCTACGCCTCTGAGGGGCCCACTAACACTTTTTGCATAGGGTCCCAAAAATCCTAGCTACGCCACTGGATCTACCTTAAGGCAGTGACATCCAAAGCCTCAGCTACAACGGCCAAAGTCCAAAAGGCGCCTGTAATGGTCGAGAGTTTAGCGTAGATGAACACGTCTTTGACGAGGTCGCTGCTGGAGTACATGGCAGATTGCATGCGGCGTGTCTTGTGGATGATGCAGACGGTGGTCAGGAAAAACGACAGGTTGCAGGTGATGATCACGGCTAAAGGTCCCACGAGAGAGAGCCCTGTGGAGATTGGAGTTAGACCTAGGAGTCGTTTTTGTCGATATGTATGCGTTTTCATTTTAAACAGCTTTGTTTGACAAGATTAAAAGTGATGAAATATATAGCTCAACAGTCTTAATAGAAAATTGGATGATTATGCATTGGAAATCAAAGTACAAAGCCTGTGCCTTAATTTGAGAAGAGTCATATTATGGCCAAGAATCAGAATCCCCTCTCCACACAGCTGATGGACCCAAGGGACAAGACGTTACTTATACAGCTTGGAATCAGCAGTGTCAAATAAGCTGCCGAAAGGAAACCAAAGTTGGTTATCCTATCGTCTAAGGGGTTTTACTCCTGTTTGATTTCGGAGTTTTCTCTCCTAGATTGGGTTTCTGTCCTCAGTTGCAAACCTCATCTGCTAAGGGATTTGAAGTACGCGACTAATACAATCGAGATGCATGCAGCACACAACCACCACCACATCACCAGCAGACTGTGTTCCTTTCGTATATTATTATACTACGGTGGACATTCACAACATTCGCGCGGGGGGGGGGGGGGGGGAAGGGCGAGAACAGAAACAGATTAATCTATACAAATTATATTTTTTTCTATTTTGTCCGGGGGGGGGGACATGTGACGTGCTCCAAGGGCAGCTGTTTGAAAGAAACTCAGCGGCCAACAGAGTCCATTGTATTTGTAAATGTCTTTAACGTGTGAGGTAACTAACACTATCTGTTTAATTACTGACTAGCCATCGGTACCCGTTTCACGTGAAGTATAGACCTATATATTTTAAAATGTTGTACTTGATTAAGAAAAAAAAATAAAAAATAGTTATTGGTCAAAACGCAATGTGCTTTACTACACGCTGAACGACATTAGTGACAAAGCAAAGAAATAACTAATTAGCTAAAAATCCGACACATTTAACATAACACAGGCACACACTGATTGAGTGACTTAAAAGATTCCGTAAAAAACTCGACTATTCGAGGGGGGGGGGGGGACCGGAAGACTTTCTTCGGGCTCCGCCCCTCCCCCCTCCTTTCCCCGAAGAGATGCCTGAAAGAAACACTGAACTAGAGCATGAAACCAAATCAGTTTACCAACGAGAAACGTGTTATCCATGTAGCAGCTAGTCTCCCCATAACCTGTCTTGGTGCCGTCGTACACAACCAGGTGAGTCGCCACCACGGCCACACACACCACAGTGGGGACAGCGAGGGAGAGACCAACGGTCTTCATCAGCTCCACGTTCTGCTCCCGTGGGGTGCCGGGGAGGACGGGAGTCCTGGCCGTGAACACTTTGAACATGTGATGGCTGCAGACCAAAGTCCATGAGAACATCCAGAGCCAGAGGAAATGGGTTGTAATGCCGATAGTTGTACACAGGATGCCAGGTGCTGTGCTAAAGAAGTATTTTAAAATTGTGAGTTAATTCAGAGCAGGCGTTAAGTTCCTTCTATTATACGTGCACGACACATCGGAAATTAGAAAAATTGCTTATTAGTATTAGGAATATATATATATATATATATATATATATATATATATATATATATATATATATATATAGATAGATAGATAGATAGATAGATAGATAGATAGATAGATAGATAGATAGATAGATAGATATAAATATATATATATATATATATATATATATATATATATATATATATATATATATATATATATATATATATATATATATATATACATATATATATATATACATATATATATATATATGTATATATATATATATATATATATATATATATATATATATATATATATATATATATATATATATATATATATATATATATATATATATATATACATATTCCAAAATAAAATTAAAATGAAGATATTATCTTATAAAAATGATAAAAACATAAACTAAGCCTCTATGTTTAAAAACAATAGTCGCCATTGAAATTGGAATTCCACTGTTGTCGACATTGATCATCATCATTTTTAGGTACTCAACATAGTTTGGTGGACTCAGGGACATTCTACTGACTTGAACCCGGATTCGAACTCGAGATCTCCGGGTTAGTAGTATAGCTTTTAGCAGTGTCGCAGTTTAGCTCTCTACCGCTAGGCCACGCCGTTGCACTCGATTTCATTTTACTTATAGAAAAATTCACAAGATTTGAATAATTTTTGCCTATTCATAAGACTTGGTACAATTTTAATTTTTTTTTTTAATATTCGAAATTGGTCTGTTAAAGTATAATAATATGTTTAAATTTTAATCCATGAGGCACGTTTAGACGATTCTTCGCCTTCTTTAAACGACTTGGATAAAGAATTAAGACTTCTTACTAAATGTGTTGCGTCTAAATGCAGTTTAAGTCTATTTGAAATAACAAAACATTTAGTATATAATACACATTGGCGTATGCGTGGTTTGTTCATGAAAATGTGGTAAAAAATAGTTATAAATTATTATATAAATTTATCACTGGGCTTTCTTGTCTTCTTCTTCGTTCTTAATTTTAGTGCTGGAAGAGATTTTCTCAAACACAATCAAGTAATAGTGCCAACTTCTTATGCGACATATAGGCTGTTGACTCCGATTTCAGCCTGCTTTTCTGTTGGGTCTTGCTCCCATTTCCTTTGTCCAATCAAGAACAAACTACAAAGCAGCAGTTGTTTGATTTTGGAGTTGTCTCTCCTAGAAGAGTGGCTGTCCCCAGCTATCGAGCCTAACCTGCCGGGGGTTTGAACTCGGGACTTTTCGGTTTAGCAACCATGAACTTTACCGACCCGACCACATCGTTGGGTTTCTAGTCCGAGAAAGTCACCCCTGTAGTAATAATCTAAGACCAGATGGTAAAACAGCTTACGTGTGCGAACTGACAATGAGCGAAGCCTGAGCCAGCATAAGACTCAACGAGAGCACTACGTTGTTTTTCCCTGCCCTCGTGCGTAAAACCGGAAACACGGTGTAGGCGGTGACGGTTAGCAGCAGACAAACCATGGAGCATCCCAGACAGGACATAGTCACAGCGTACTCGGCCACTTCCGTTAAAGACATTTTATTCAGTCGTGAGGCGAGGCGTCTATGCTTCGTTAAACGGTCTAAAAAATCGCGGCAGATATTAAGAAAGCCGTCTGTGTCTATTTCTAGTTGTCTCAAATCCCGCGGATCAAGTATTGTTAATGTAATTGTCTTGAAGTATATTTTAACGATAAAAGTTGGAGGTATTGTAGTTTCGTTAAGAGTCATGCTGTATTGCGACATGTTTAAGCTTACGAAAGGGCAATACAAACAATTTGAAATTTTAAGTTCTTGGTCCTTTTTTCTAAGAACCGCTAAAGGTTTGCCTAGTAAAGTAAATAATGAGTTGCTCATTTCTTTTTCTATTTCAACTGACGAGCAGCTGAACGCGTTTGAATGTTTATATTTATCGCAAAAATATTCATCAAAATCTCTCGTTAGAACAGGAAAACTTGAATAAACGAGACTCCCAAAATATGTTTGAATTTCTAGAAAGGTTAACGAGTGAGTGATATTCAATTCGAATTGGTCTCTGTCAAGGAACTCGTTGGATTTAATAGTTCCTGTGATGTAGAATACAGGTGCAATAGAGTTAAACGTTATAGATGTGTTGGCTTTGGGTATTATGGTGTCTATAAATAGAAAGTAGGATGCACACGTTTCATTGAGTATACCAGCAAGCTGAAATTTAAAATAATAAATGCATAAATATAAATATAAATATATATATATATATATATATATATATATATATATATATATATATATATATACCTATACATATATATATATAAATATATATAAATATAAATATATATATATATATATATATATATATATATATATATATATATATATATATATATATATATATATATATATATATATATATATATATATATATATACCTATACATATATATATATATATATATATATATATATATATATATATATATATATATATATATATATATATAGGCATATATATATATATATATATCCTGCTACATATATATATATAGTATATATAAATATACTACCAATCAGATTATATAATTTGTACGATTGTTTATAGCACATAGCCTAATTACTACCAATACCCTACCTTACTTAGGAATTCCGTTTTTATTAAATGTATGGACGATACATTAACAAAAAGACTGTACAGTTTTTCACTTTCTTTGGTGAGGGTGTACCAGAGTCTAGGATGGTAGTCCAAAAGTTTTATGCCTGGGATCGCTCTGCAGGTTTGGTTGACAGGTTTTTTACCTGGTGCGCATTTTACCTGTAGACACTCACCCTAAAATTAGAGCATTTTAAATATCTGAGTTAACGTTTGTTTTAAAAAATATTTTTATAGGTCTACATTAAAAAAAAAGTTAATATTAGTTGTTTTTAATAATTTGATTCTGACTTTTAAAAATATATTTTTTTATAAAAGATAAAACTGCTAACAAAAATAACTCGGATAGTCTATAAAGATCGCTTGATAATTTTTATTCTAAAATGTTGTATATATATATATATATAGCTCTGGTTTAGAAAAAAAATAATTTAAAAAAAATAGTTTTTACATTGGCTTTGAAATTTATTTTTAAAAAATTAGTCTAAATTTACATAAATAGAACTTAAGAACTTTTTTATCTTCCATAAAAACTGATTTTTAGAAATTATTTAAATTAAATTTTCAAGCCGATTTCCATGTCAAAAATTAAAATAATTAGAAATTTTATTAATCTACTTACCCGCCAACATCACAGCTTGAAACAAAATGGCTTCAAATTTTAATGGAACCAAACACCTTAAACCTGTACTATGTGTAATACATTTTTGCCTACATAACTACATTGTTCTCGAGATACCTAAGTTACTAAAGCCAATGCAAATATAGAGTAAACTACAAGTAACAAATAAAATAAACACATACGCTAGGAGACTGCCACTCGTTAACATTGCACTGTTCGTCTTGTAAATTCTTGCGAATGTTATTAGCTTGATGTTGGAGTCTGCCAAAATTGATAAGAAGCGAGAAAGGGAGGTAAACGCTGCCATTGAATACTACAGATCGACCTGCTGTACAGCCTTGTCTTGATAATCTCCTGTAAACAAAGAAACTGCGATTATTTAATAGACGAATCAATTCTTTTAGAAGCTGTTCTTCTTGCATTTTACTTTTCATGAATCATTGAGACTAGAAGAAACTTCGACTCGAAGTTTCTTTCTAAATATTTCCACTGGCAATGTCAATACAGGCTCTTCCAGTTCATTTAAATATATCCATTACCACACATTTTAAACCTCCCCCTTTTTTCTCTTTACTGTGGATCGAAAGCCTCCGCTGACCTAGTGGTTCTACTTTTAGGTTTAACTCATCAACCCCTATGATTATCATCTGTTCATTATCTCAAGCTTTCAACATTCTGTTTTTGTCACAGTAATTGTTATAAGTATGTCCCAGTACCGTCCTTTGTATACTCAATGTTTACCGTGTAGCTAATGTGAGGCAGTTAACGACAGATAGAGACAAGACAGGACTTGTCGTCTATGCTGTCTATTATAATAAAGTATCAAGGTTAACTCAGAGAACTGTGTTTAAGTAATATAAAACAGGTAGGTCTATACATTAAAAACAAGTTAATAAAAAGTCTAGTGACAATTTAAGCGCAATTTCCTCAATTAATTTTTTGTGACCGAACGAAAGGATATTTTTTTGCGCTAAAAAAAAGACAACTATATTAACCTATATCAACGGAAATAGTTTTATTTTAACGAGTAGGCCTACACGATGCTCAGTTAAAACACCCGTAGATGTTTGCACCCCTTTTCGTTTCTCTCCACGCGAGCAGAGCTAGTCCCCGCCCCCTCGCGAGATCTGCGCGAGTCTGGCCAATGTCATCAAAGGGGGGAAAAAGCCTACACGATGCTCAGTTTTAACAAGTAGTAAATATCATCCTAGGCCTACAAGATGCTCAGTTTAAATAATTAAAAAAAATGTTTGTGACCGAACGAAAGGATATTTTTGAAAGCTTTCTTCGGAAATATTGGTCTAAATTATGGCAGGAATCGATTGGTAAATGTTTCAAGTCGCTAAGTGGTCTGGTTGCCGAGATATGGAGCAAAAACTGCATTTGTTCGAGGTTTTTGGGCTTTTCCTGGAAATCCAGGAAGGAATTCCGGGAATTTTTTTGGCCCACAATCATCCTTGGAACTTGCTTAACATATTTGCTTTTGGAACTAGTCCTCGATATTGTTTCGTTGAGGAGGAGATACGACTTAAAGGCTGCGGACACACATCCACACATCCATCCATCCATCCATCCATCCATCCATCCATCCATCCATCCATCCATCCATCCATCCATCCATCCATCCATCCATCCATCCATCCATCCATCCATCCATCCATCCATCCATCCATCCATCCATCCATCCATCCATCCATCCATCCATCCATCCATCCATCCATCCATCCATCCATCCATCCATCCATCCATCCATCCATCCATCCATCCATCCATCCATCCATCCATCCATCCATCCATCCATCCATCCATCCATCCATCCATCCATCCATCCATCCATCCATCCATCCATCCATCCATCCATCCATCCATCCATCCATCCATCCATCCATCCATCCATCCATCCATCCATCCATCCATCCATCCATCCATCCATCCATCCATCCATCCATCCATCCATCCATCCATCCATCCATCCATCCATCCATCCATCCATCCATCCATCCATCCATCCATCCATCCATCCATCCATCCATCCATCCATCCATCCATCCATCCATCCATCCATCCATCCATCCATCCATCCATCCATCCATCCATCCATCCATCCATCCATCCATCCATCCATCCATCCATCCATCCATCCATCCATCCATCCATCCATCCATCCATCCATCCATCCATCCATCCATCCATCCATCCATCCATCCATCCATCCATCCATCCATCCATCCATCCATCCATCCATCCATCCATCCATCCATCCATCCATCCATCCATCCATCCATCCATCCATCCATCCATCCATCCATCCATCCATCCATCCATCCATCCATCCATCCATCCATCCATCCATCCATCCATCCATCCATCCATCCATCCATCCATCCATCCATCCATCCATCCATCCATCCATCCATCCATCCATCCATCCATCCATCCATCCATCCATCCATCCATCCATCCATCCATCCATCCATCCATCCATCCATCCATCCATCCATCCATCCATCCATCCATCCATCCATCCATCCATCCATCCATCCATCCATCCATCCATCCATCCATCCATCCATCCATCCATCCATCCATCCATCCATCCATCCATCCATCCATCCATCCATCCATCCATCCATCCATCCATCCATCCATCCATCCATCCATCCATCCATCCATCCATCCATCCATCCATCCATCCATCCATCCATCCATCCATCCATCCATCCATCCATCCATCCATCCATCCATCCATCCATCCATCCATCCATCCATCCATCCATCCATCCATCCATCCATCCATCCATCCATCCATCCATCCATCCATCCATCCATCCATCCATCCATCCATCCATCCATCCATCCATCCATCCATCCATCCATCCATCCATCCATCCATCCATCCATCCATCCATCCATCCATCCATCCATCCATCCATCCATCCATCCATCCATCCAGGGCAATAAACACAAATTATATACACATTTCCAATGTATAAGACTGCAAGTAAAACCCAATTCAGTATATTTGAAAAGGGCTACGGAAAATGCCCGAAAATCACTTGGTCGGATCAGTTTTACCCAAAATTTATTTTCCATAATGGACAATTGCCTGAGTAAGACGAAAACCTGAATGGACTAAAGCCATAAATGCCAGAAAGGACGTTTGTCCGAATAAGACCACTATCCTAATAGAAATTCGCTTTAATGCGACAAATGACCGAATGCTCCTACAGCTCATAGTTGGCTACTCCTCTGCGCAAAATAAAGTTCCCTTTCAAGCCTGACGGTTTCTGTGACTTCGGCATTAGAAGGGGTAGTGTAGTCAGCACTATGCTCAGCCGCCTTTACTTTCCCTAACGTGAGTTATGTACCCATCAGAGCTTGGTGTACTCCAGAGTTTCTTCCAGGCATCTCTTCGGGGGGGGGCTTTGCCCCCCCGAAAAATTTTTACCGCCCCCCCGAACGAAATGAAATTTATATAATTTATATAGAAAATATATACTTTTAACAGTGTCCGCCCCCCCGAAGATTTCAAGTGCCCCCCCGGAGAAAAAAGTCTGGAAGAAACACTGGTGTACTCAGGGACTGTGTACTGACTTGAACCCTTATTCGAACTTGAGACTTACGGGATAGCAGTCCAGCTCTCTACCGCTAGGCCACTCAGTCTCATTCACATGGTCTAGGTGTAAATAATTTTTTGTTATGCTTGACAAAAAGAAAACAAAAAGCGTTACCGCTCGTCTTCAGGTAGACACGGCAATGTAAACACCTTGTGTCTGAAGGTGTGTGTCAGGCTACAGCCTAGCTGGAATTCCAAGGACATCTTGACCAGCTCCAGCTGTGTTGTTGCCTTAAAGACGTCGTCAAAACGGATACACTGGACGCTTAGGTATAGAGGCTGGAACTGACGTTGTATAATAATGTTTATACATATTATTTTGCACTACATATTATATATATATATATATATATATATATATATATATATATATATATATATATATATATAGGCAGAGAGAGAGAGGGAGAGAGAGAGAGAGAGAGAGAGAGAGAGAGAGAGAGAGAGAGAGAGATTCCAAGAATAAATTTACTGAAGCACAGTGTTTCTTCCAGACTTTTTTCTCCGGGCGGGGGGGGGGGGGGGGCGTCAATTATTTTCGGGGGTGCGGAATATGTTTTCTATTTAAATTGCATCTCGCTCGCGGGGGGAGGGGGGCGATGGACTTTCTTCAGGTTGGGGGGGGGGGGGGCGGCGGAAGAAACTGCTGAAGCATATCACACAAAAAAAGCTGTGAATATAGATTTTGGGACAGATGGTCAGTAAGACAGGTAGATTTACTCAAACATATCAAGGTCTATGTTAAATGCGAGTAAAGTACTCATTAGAGTTAGATGACTCGTAACCACACCCCTAACGTATACTATTGATCCAACCTAGGCTCTACAACCTTTGAAGAGCGTTGGTCTGTCATTTTACTTTCTTCTCTTCAGACATTTCTGCTTTCTTCTTCTTTATCTAGACTCCGAAATTTCGCAGGTCTCCTCTCCCACTCCACAGTGAAGGTAAATCAAACCCTAAATCAAACCCACAATTCTTACCTCTTGAACCCAGTTGCACTTTGCGCAGTACACATTCCTGTACACCGCCTGCGTTTTATTGTCCACAACCCTCGTCAGCAGCTCGGCCGTCACGTTCTCGGCACTGACGTCACCCTCGCAGGCCTCCCTCACGTCCTCGTCACCATGGTAACCGTCGGGACACGCCCGGATGTAGTAGAACGTGTAGTGGGAGAATACCTCACAGCCCAGCCTCGATCTCTCGGACACTTCCGGGTTCGTCTGTGTCCTCAGCGGGGTCAATAACTCGTTTGAGCTCCTGTTAAGCTTCACGACTTCCTCTTGTGTGAGCATGCGCGCTTCGACCCCGTAAGGAGGTGTGTAGTTGTCTGACACACTTGGGCAGCACAGTCCGTACACACTGCAAGTTTTGTTACAGAAACAGAATGGACAGTCCATCAAACTGCATCTCCAACGAAACAGGTCATTGATGTAAACGACTTCATCTCCTCTACACCTCAGCGGACAGTAGTTCCGATATACCTCATCCCCCGGGATCAACGTACTGTTTAGTGTGAATACTTTTTGCTTCAGCTTCCATTCCTCATACTCTACCTCCATGGGGTCTTCTGGATCAAACCACCTGTAAGCCTTTTCAGGTCTGAATTCTTCGTTATGCAATGTTTCAGAACTTTTATTAAACTCTGTAAATTCTACTGCTTTCAACATTTTGTTAAATGTGGTAAAAATGAATAAAATACACATTTGGCGTATGAGATATTTAGAATTTAAGTTCAGTATCATCATTACTGTTGTTGAGATTCCTTTCACTACTCTGAAATTTCCATCGAAGTCCAATAAAACATTTAAAAAATGGAACGGACTAAAAAAGATCATCTTATATACTTTTTAAAAACTTTAAATTATTTAAGCTAGTTCCCAATGGTAAGTTGATACTTCTTTCCTAAGACGTGTCACATTGTTTAAATCAAATGAGCAAACTGAAAATAAACACTTTTTAAAAAATTTGGTCATCTGGCCTCATTTTGCGACAACGTAAATACAATTTTTGTTCTGCTTTTGTATCTACAAAAAAACAAAAACAACAAAAAAACCAACAACAATAAATTATTAATCAGCATTCTTTTGATCAGTTATCTATGTCAGATGTTACATTTAAAGTCATACAAAATATTATATTTTCTGATAAGCACATTCAGATATTCAAAAAAAAGAAAACGAAGTAAAATATTAATTTAGAGGAACAATACTAACAGATTTCCCGTAGTTTTATAAGTATTGATATCTTAATATAAAAAGATTTTAAAACTTTGGAAACAAATACACATTTAAAAACTAAACTTAAGGTTATTTTGTATAATAATAGACAAAAGAATATTAAGTTTCAATTCTTGGAACATATTTTTACATCTTGTATTTTTAAGTTAGTTATTTCAATCAGAAAACAATATCTATTTATAAACAAATATAAAGGGAATAAGCATTTTTAATTACAGAAAATATTAAATTACTTGTAGTTAATAAAATATTTATAGTGATGCGAGACATGACGATATATGTCGTTGTTTTCTGGTTGTATTTATCATTGTTTTCTTCTTTTACGGTCTCTCCAAGGGTAGGCCGACTGGGTTAAACAAAGACTGACTTTATTGAAAATAAAATCTCAGTGTAGTCACTTACAAAAGCGTACACAGAGCTTTGATGACATCAGTTACTTTGACCTTAGGGACCTTGGTCATAGATGACCACAGTGGGGCTTTTCACCAACTATGTTTTGTCCACAGAGGGGTTAGATCATATAGGCTTACGCCATACTTGCTAAGGATGAAATTAAGAAAGGAAAATAGTCATGAAATTATATTTTAATGTGCAGCATGATGTTATAATATAATTATTCATCATGTATAAATACAAGTCATCATAACCACTCCAGTCATAAGCTGCAGCATATTTTATTGAAAAAAATGTATGCAACCATTTGTAAACGCTTCGAGAATAGATGTTAGTCTTAAAGAAAAAAACAAATGTACTGACATATTTGGATACTAATTCACATATGTCTTTTCGATAAACATAAATGTGATCCTTTTTACTTTCTCGTATATACGAACTATAGAGAAAGTATCGTAATCGTGAAAAAAAATCGACCTCACTGATACGGAAAAACATAATTTTGCAATCTTGTCCGTATGTCTGTGTGTCTGTGTGTAAACACGATTACTTGAGTACCGTTTTAGCTAGGTTGATGAAATTTTATATATTAAGTATTTTATCAAAATCGCAGATCCGTGTCAACTTTAGAGCGATTTCCGATAACCGGAAGTGGTACTTTTTCTACTTTGAATTTTTCTACAGCCTATAACTTGAGTACTATTTCAGATAGATAAATGAAATTGGATATGTAAGTAAAAGATCTAATTCTCTACCTTCTGTCAAATTTTGAGTAATTTCTGTTGACGGGAAGTACTTATTTATGCTATTTCCAATTTCTCAAAAAACGCATGTAAATTTATAAAGTACTAATAATATTGCGTACTATTATGCACATCTTTATTTGGCGTTCACTTGGTGTGCAATTCTTTTTTAACGAGATTATATTCTATTTTAAAAAGTTTGAGTATTTAAAATGGATTAAAAATAATGTCTATATCTCGAGTTGCAACCCCCCGTAGTGTTATATTAGAATATTCGAGAAAGTTTAGGGGAGATCACTCCCGGTTTATTAAACTATGATTTTCGGCATGCTTTTTATAGTGTGCTATGTATTTTCAAGTAGATCTACATTATTTATTTGTAAAAATGCACTTGTCGCATTATTGATATAACTGTTATTTGCTATTTTTTTAGTACATGTTTATATCTAATTAATGGCATCCCAAAGGAAATTTGTCAAATAAAATTGTATTATGTAAATCAAGAATTTAAAATAAATAAAAATAATGTCTAAAATCATTATTATAAAAACAAACTACATCTGGAAAAACCGCGTGAGGCAAAATCCCCGCAGTGGTAAAACACAGATAACCTAAAACATACGCCATTACCGGATTTATATTCCTTTTCAGCACAATTTTTAGCATGCCCACTAATAGTTTATAAAGAAGGGCATAGCTCTCTGAGAAAGGATCAAATGTCTGTACCATATTGTTTAAAGGCTATAAAACTAAACAGGGCGACGTGACCTAGCGGTAGAGTGATAGGAAACCCGATAGGCTCAAGTTCAAATCCGGGTTTCAAATATACCGATCAGTATACGTTTGAAGAATTCTTTACTAGGCCACATAAACGCACACAGTTTTAAATAGAAATTAATAAATGTTTTTTGAAGGTGTGAAGTAGTAGACGATAGTAAAGCTTAGTACATTGTGGTACAGTAGAGTTGACGATGGTAAAGTTAAGAAGATGATAGTACGATAGAGTAGGCGATCGTACAGTTAAGTAGACTTTGGTATAGTTCAGTAGACGATGGTAAATCTAAGTCGACGGTGGTATAACAGAGTGGGCCATGGTAAATCTAAGTAAACGGTGGTGTTACCGGTCAGTTGTAGGTTAGACAGAAATAGGTTAGAATAATCTAGAATTAGGGGAGAGTGTCTGTGTGAGTTGAGTTTATCCTAGAATATTGTTAACCCCGTTGTGTTTATGTCTTGTTATCCCAAGTTCGAATGCGGTATAAAAGCTGGAGTGAATGATTGTCAGGGGTTAGTTGGTAGCGGTTAGGACGAGGGCTACTCTGGAATGTGAATATTTGAGACCGAATAAAATTATCGAACGTAAACCTGAGTCGTTTTTGAGTTGAAACTAACCAGGACGTAAAAGGTGGTGCAGTAGACGATTGTTAAACTAAGTAGACAACGGCTGAGTACGTTGTGTATACTACATTAGAGTAGACGATGGTACAGTAGATGTTTTGTACATAGAGTTACGATGGTAAAGATAAGTAGACGATTGAACAGTCAGTAGAGTAGACGATGGCACATCTGAGAAAATGATTGAACAGTTCAATTACAGTTAGCACTTTTTAAATATTTATTTATGATTCACCATTTCAACACATAAGCTGGATAGGCTGTAAGCTTTATTCATAGATCAACTTGTCTTATTAAACAATCATAAATAGATGTACCCGCTAAAAATCTTGCGTACCTGATTGATTATTCAGGCATGTAAAATATCTATTTAAAGTAGGCCTATCTATCGACTTTAATTTTGGACAAACCAAATGACTCTTTGTATATGTCATACACAAAACACGTTGTCTTTATGAATCAAGGATATAAAATTTTTTTATTAAAAATCCATTAAAGTCGACGATCAATTGCGTTGTAAAATGAACGTATGACCAACGCGGTGTTAAGTATATAAAAAAATTAAATTGATTAAGTGGTAAGAATCCCATTGGCTGTTATTTGCTTAAGATTAACCGAAGCATGAATTGAATCGACCTTTCTGTAATCTGAACGCTTGTTCCTATTACGTTATTGCCATTGATTATGTTATACTTGGTCACGACAAGCCCAAGTACAGAGGAACCTTTGTTAACATTTTGAGTGCTGATGTAAGTGTGGATTTTAATTGCAGATGAATAGACAAAAATTAGTAAGCGAGAATGTACATGTTTTGACACTTTTTTTTTCGGGTAGAAATGGAATATTGTTAGTAAAGAACATTGAAAAAAATGTTATCTAAAAATTCAGCTGTAGATAAATGCAACTTCGATTTGTCTTAGAACGTGCAAAACATTACACTTTAATTCCGAAATACCTTGAGTTTCGTAAGAACATTCATGTGGGTAAATTAGACATGTAGGGGTTGTCTAAAGGCGACTTGGCACTTTATTAGGGATGGGTGGTTCGGACTTTCGTGACGATGTGTGTCGAGAGGAAGGGGAGGGAGGGGGGGGGGAGTTGAGAGTGTAACTATACACTATTGCTTATCCTAAATATAGTGTTATACACACACATGTTGCGGTTATTTTTAATTATTTTTTTAAATATTAAAAAAAAGTATGAATTGGTATAAAATTGTATTAATATATTCAATGTCGACAAAGTTCATTATATATTTTATATTAATCGCCGTTTTTCAATCAGAAAACAAAAATACAGTTTTAAGGGGGGGGGTTGTGCTGTGGTGCGATGTTTTTTTTAGGGTAGATGGGGCGGAAGCAGGCTTTGTAACTGAAATAGCAATATAAACAGAAAGTGATATTTCAACGCCAAGGGTAGACAAAAGTACAGAAAATAGTGCAAGTAAAGGCTAGCAGTCAGACACCATCGAGATCCGAAGCTACCATTCCACACGGCACCTATTTACCTTCGCCTTCCATGCATCAAGTCAGACGTGTAACCGCTTCTGCCAATCAGCCCTAAAAAAAATAAGGCTTTCATGGCAGACCACGTCGTAGCTTTTTTTTTTTTGCAGGTAGACGTGGGGTGGCTTTGACCCTTGACCCGAAAGGTCAAACCGCTAGCTTTCATAAACACAACAAGGACCATTATTCGACCACACAAACGACACACACTAATACCGGGACAACGATACAGACAAATAGTAGCTTCCTTTAAATGGGTGTAAACGTGTAGATGGGGTGGAAGCAGGCGTTGTAACTGAATTAACAATATTAACAGAAAGGGTAGACAAAGGTACAGAAAATAGTCCAAGTAAAGACTAGCAGTCAGACACCAACGAGATCCAAACCTACCATTCCACACGGCACCTATTTTTAGGGGGGCGGATCTAGAATTGTATTACCAAGTCGAATGAGTGGGGTGAAAATCATTATCAAATGCGTGGGTGACGCCTTATTTTGATTTTTCAAAGAAATAGGATATTTATAACTATCAGTATGATTTCGAGGAAATTTTTATATTTTAATTATTCTATAAGCATTATATTGGTAAGAGAGAGAACTGTCTAGTATTAATGAATACGTACATAATTAAATGCTAGACCATTTATGCAGGATCACGTTGAATATACCTTAGGTCTGACAGATTTGAAATCATTAAAACATAATTATATTAAAGTGCCTATTTAATTAATTTAATTACTTCAACTGATTTAGGCCTAATATTATCCCGCCCCATGTGGTGTCCCGAACACCACCCACACACGCTGAACATGGTCTCGGCTCTCCATGCATGGGCAACCTTTCTTTTTGTATCTGCTACGGAGTGTATAGTCTAGAAATTAATTAACCATTCTGGAACTACGCCATACCGTGCTAGATTGGAGACAAACAATGAGAGTTTGCTTTCAAGGAATATATTATGATAGGGGTAGGTTGAAAATAATTTAATGGTAGGCGTACGTGTGGCTTTGTGTGCTGAGGGGGAGTGGGGGTGGGGGGAGGGGGGCAGAGTTTCTTCCAGATCGAAGCCCAACCCCCCCCCCCCCCCCGGAATAAATTCAACCGCCCTCCCCCCCCCCCCCCCCGAACGAAATGAAATTTATATAATTTATATAGAAAATATATACCTTTAACAGTGTCCCCCCCACGAAGAAAGTCTACCGCCCCCCCCCCCCGAAAATTTTAAGTGCCCCCCCCCCGGAGAAAAAAGTCTGGAAGAAACACTGGAGAGGGGGGGGGGGGTCAGATAGTGTGACGTCACTAACTTTGGCCCTAACTGTGACGTCATCAGTTGATTCAAGTTACATTTCATGTAGGGATTAAATGTATTATATTTTCAATATGAAATCGACATGGTGAGTAATGACTACTGATAAATATACGTAGTGAATTGATTAGGGTTGATTATTTCTTACATAATATTGTGGGTGTGGAGGGTATGACCGCGGTTTAATTGACAGGGGGTAATGTCCAGGTCCTATGATCTCGGGTTAGCAAACGCGGTCACTACCACTAGATCACGAAGTTTGTGTATTCATTTTTCTAAATTTCATACTTCTTTTCATATTTTTTGAAGTACCAAAAAGAAATATATATATATATATATATATATATATATATATATATATATATATATATATATATATATATATATATATATATATATATATATATATATGCATATATTGGCATATTCCGTTTGTTTTAATCTATTCAGAAAGAAATCTACATAAAGTCACCTTGAGCTAACATATAGTTGTTTAAAATGTCATTGTCTAGGAGCTAGGGGCAACACGAACGTCATAAAAAATAGCTTCCTCGTAGCCCCCTATAAATCTTGGGTAATTTCTCTCTTTGTTCATTTCATTCTTACTGAGGCGTGGACAGGCCCCCTACAGACCAATATGCTGACACTCCTCTAGTATGGAAAAAAAACCCACAACGGAACTAGTATTTGATTTCAGTTCAATGTAATATCAAATAGATATGACTTAGTCTAGTGTTGCAGCACACGATTTCAAACACGTAAGAAATATAGACTTAAACAGTTGTATATATATATATATATATATATATATATATATATATATATATATATATATATATATATATATATATATATATATATATATGTATGTATGTATATGTATACATATATATGCACATATATGTATGCATAAATATATATGTATGTATGTATGTGTATATAATAAATAAATAAATATATATATATATATATATATATATATATATATATATATATATATATATATATATATATATATATATATATATATATATATATATATATATATATATATATATATATATACATATATATATATATATAATATATGTGTATATAATATATATGATAGCAAAATAGTAGTCTCTATCAGTAAAAAATCATTTCAAAATTGTTAAAATGAATATTACTTTAAACTTAAAATTTCCTTTTATTGTTGAATTTTTTTTTTGTCACAACGTATGTATTATTTCTAGCGTACTTTTTCCACTGAGGAAATAAATAAAATGTTCACATTAAAGTGGAAATGTAAACAATGGGTGAAATGTAGCTGTGTGTTGCTGTCATTAGGGTTTCTACAGTACGGATATGCTGCAGACCTAGGTAATATAGAAAACTATCGTTCATTTAAATTATGTGTCCGATTTAGGAGTGCATGTTGTTTTTGCGGAAAGGAAAGAACTTGAAATAAAAACACTATCTATCTATCTATCTATATATATATATATATATATATATATATATATATATATATATATATATATATATATATATAGGCCTATATATATAGGCCTATATATATATATATATATATATATATATATATATATATATATATATATATATATATATATATATATATATATATATATATATATATATATATATATGCGTGTGCGTGTGTGTGTTAACATTTAAAATTAGACGTGGCTATTTAAAGCTGGTGCAACACCTAGCAGATACGGCTAATACAAATTTACTCTAACTCTATCTTAGGTTGCGTCCAAACCCTAACTGACCAAGCTGGATCAATAACCACACCCAACTACCCGGAACCTTACCCTAACGACGCCAGCTGTTCTTGGACTATCACTGTAGCAGCCAATCAAATCATAGACCTTAGGTAATACCTGCCTTCTAGTATACGTTTATTTTCTTTATGGAGATGACTTAAAATACTAAGCAGATCTGCCCAAATTTGTGAAGCTAATATTAAAGTTACACGTATTAAAAATATATATTATGTAAAGGGTTTCTTCCAGGCAATGTTTTTTCGGGTAGAAAATTGAGCACAAAAAGTGCGCAATGGAATTTATTTTCTCTAAATCGAAAATTTATAGCAATTAGTAATTAATGAGTACATGTACATTTTTGGATAATTAAACATTTCTTCACGAAATATGACAACATTAAAGTATATTAATATTATAGTTTGTATAGCGCATTCTTCTGTTGGCACATTAGTCGGTTACGCACTTTTCCTTTTGCGACTTTATCTAAGAACCATCTCGGAGATATGCCTCAAGGATACTCTTTTAGAAAACCCGTCTTAACAATCTTAATTATTATACACTAGCTCCTTATGTTTTACATTTTTAGGTTTGCGAGCTTTGATACCGAAGCTTCCTGCTACGATTATGTTAAGATCTACGACGGGCCGAGTGCAATAACGACGCCTATCGGGACATACTGTGGTTTTATGGACAGCAACAAAATCAACAGCTTCTTAGCCAGATCCACTGGGAACAAGATGTTCATAGAGTTCAAATCGGATTCTTCAAGAGTGCTAGCAGGATTCAGCGCTACCTACAGAGCCCATGGTATTTTACTAGTTACTATTACTCATCTTGGTTCTACATTGAGCATGATGCAAAAACAAAATCCCACAACGCCTTCCTGTGCTGGTCTAGCCAATTGAGTTAATGCCAGACTGAATTTCTTCCCGGCATCTCGAAATGGAATTTACATAAAAAATATTTACTTTTATCAATGTCCACCCCTCCCCCATCCCCGGAAATTTTAGTAATCCATTACCCACGAAAATTTTAAGCGCCACCCCGGAGAAAAAAAGTCTGGAAGAAACACCGATTCCAGATTTTGCCTGTGGTCAACACCTTTCTTCCATCTCTCTAGTCCACGTCAACAAATGACTTCCCCTTTTTCGCTTCCCAGCTGGAGTTTGGAAGCATTTTATTTGATGGTTTGTTTGTAAAATTATTGAAGATAATTAAAGTATGGCTTTATTTCTATAGAAATCGAACTTATTGTTTACTTAAATAAGCCTTTAGGATTTCGGTGTCTTTTGAAAATAGTAAACAAAGACCCCCCACTTCAGCCTACAACTCCCCTAAAAAATTGCTGTTGAATTTTTCTTGAAACATCGATATTTTTCCAAAATCTTGTCAGAACTCTGTCAACATAAAGTGTTTTAATCAATTCCTATTACAATTGATTTAACCTGTTTTCATAAATGCGAAATAACGGCTAAAACACGTTTTCTAACATTGATTTTTTTAATGCAAAAGTGTGACGTCACACCATCTGAACTCCCCTTCATCACACACCGTCACAAAATTACGGACCCCCCTCCCCCCTACGAGTGTGACGTCATTTATGGACGACCTCTAAGTGAAAATTAATTTCATCATTTACTCTTGTTAGTTGCCAAAATTTTAAATTTTAAAAAAGGAACAAAAAATGTTTATTATACAATTCTTTTGTAAATTTAGAGCTTTTAAAACCGATCAGTGTGGCAGGTAAATGATGCAGAATCAGTTCTAAAATACGATGTCACCAATATTTTCTTTCCTTGTCATTTTCTATTCTCTAATGTGTGGTGAATCGCAAAAAAGCAGCTTAAAAATGAATTGCTATGCAACTCGCCACAGTCGGCTTTGTCTGTCGAAATTCCTATAAATTTTTACCTAAAAAAATTACTTTCCTCCATTTTAGAGCATCTTTAACATCTGATTTGGGTGTTCCATTTTGACGAAAGCGTATTAGTGTTAACGCAAAGTACCGCAGCGTAATACCCACCTTTTGTCTTTGAGGTTGTTTAGTTAAATGCAAAAGTTCTCCTCCAAATACTGCTAAATACAATTAATAATTTTACATTGCAGAATGTAAAAGCTTCACCTACGGTCCAGACAATTGCGAGAACGCATGTACGTGTGTACAGAACAACACCAGGTACTGTAACAATTTGAACGGGGTGTGTTACTGCAAACCAGGATTTTCCGGAAGCAACTGCGAAGTGGATTTCAACGAATGCAGCGACCCAAATATCTGTGAAGATCCTTACTCAACCTGCAATAACACAAAAACTGGCTATGAGTGTCTCTGTAAACCTGGGTTCGAGAAAAACGAAACAACTGGAGAATGTTACGGTAAATATGCTTACATCATTTATAAGATTAAAATAATTGTTAAATCAATATATATATATATATATATATATATATATATATATATATATATATATATATATATATATATATATATATATATCGATGGTATCGGTCAAAAAACGTCTATCTCAAAAGAATTCAAATTTCTGTTTTTTTTTGCATAAATCAAAAGCCAGTATAATTCCTCGTAATGCCTGAAAACAGGACATTCTCCCCGCCCCCCCCCCCGTCAATTACCACCAGGACATTACCCCCCCCCCCCCGGAGTAATTACCCCCTGTCAATTAACCCCCGCCCAGTAGGACATTACCCCCCTAGAGTTCGGGTTAGGGCTAGGTTTAGGGCTAGATTTAGGGCTAGGGTTAGGGTAAGGGTTAGATTTAGGCTTAAACCAGTGTCTAGCGTTGGTTTTGGTTTTGTGTTAAGTTTTAGACTAAGGTGGATGCTTAGCTTTTGGTGTTTTTCTTAAGGTTATTATTAAACTTAGTATATAGGCATAGACTTCTAGTTAGAGTTAGGATTCTAACTTGAGAGGGGGGGGGGTAATAACCCGGGGGAGGGGGGTAATTGACAAGGGGTAGTTGCTCTGGGGGGGGGATTTCCGGGGGGGGGGTAATGTCGTATAGCTGTCTTTCATTTAGTTATTGCTACTCTCGGATGAAAGGTTCTAGCGTAATTGTATCTAAGCATTGGAAAGATAGCTCCACAATAGTACTACGTGGTAGGGCGCCCCGCACTCTTTTGTGTCTACCTTAGCACACGTTTTGGCGTCCTGCACAGTCGGTTAGTGCTGCTGCTTGAATAAACGATCACACTGCTTTAGGGGCGTGCTCTTGCGCCCTGGGGTTTTCAGGATCCGATGTGCTTTAGTAAACACAATGGCACCTGCAATGTTTTGACACCGTACGTTGTAAACGTTTACTACAATCGCTGAATAAATCAAACGAAACCAAGTGCGGTAGAGTGACTCATGTGTCCCACGAGTACCCCCACGACGCCTGTGTCACTTAAACGTTCGCCGAGGTGTGTACAACTTTACATTTATTGAGGGGGATCAAGTTACACTTAATGATTTTATTCAACACAGCGGAGAGCGTCGGGGGAGTGGAGGGGGTGTGTGGTGGTGGGCGCAGAAGTGTGGAACTTAGACCTAAGAACAATAGTGTTGACAATATTCATACTTAGATTAATCGAGCTTCAATCAATCGATCGAAAATTATGAGTTATTTAACATATATATATATATATATATATATATATATATATATATATATATATATATATATATAATATGTATATGTGTGTTTGCATGTATGTGCATATGTGTGTACCTGTGTGTGTATGTAGGCCCATGTGTGTATGTATGTATGTGTTTGTATATATGTGTGTATGTATCTCTGTGTGTGTAATTATATGTATATGTATGTATGTACATATGTATGTATGTATGTATGTATGTATGTATGTATGTATGTATGTATGTATGTATGTATGTATGTATGTTTGTATGTATGTATGTATGTATGTATGTATGTATGTATGTATGTATGTATGTATGTATGTATGTATGTATGTATGTATGTATGTATGTATGTATGTATGTATGTATGTATGTATGTATGTATGTATGTATGTATGTATGTATGTATGTATGTATGTGTGTGTGTATGTATGTATGTATGTATGTATGTATGTATTTGTATGTATGTATGTATGTATTTGTATGTAGGTATGTCTGTGTGTATATGTTTGTATGTATGTATTTCTTTATGTGCATATATATATATATATATATATATATATATATATATATATATATATATATATATATATATATATATATATATATATATATATAATTTCACAACTATATTTTGTATATTTTACTGTTTCAGTACCAATGGTAATGTGCAGGCAAAGCAACTGTAAAACTAAAATCTGCTCACACGGGTGTGGGCTGACTTCGGCTCTACCTCCTGTAGAACAGTGTTCATGTCCTAAAGGCATGAAATTGGACTCGGTAACACAGGAGACATGTACAAGTGTGTCAAGTTCTTTATTGCATATGGGGATTAAACTTAGAGGGGGATGGATGCTAATTAACTTGCTGTATGGAAGATAAATTCATTACTGACGTCTACACGAATGACTACTTGAATTAGATATAAATATATTGACATACTCAAACAAAATTAATAAACAGTAAAGTTTCCTTTTCAAACCTGACGGTCTATGTGGCAAGTGAAGTAGAGTTCACTTGTTTCTGTGACCTCGGCATATGAAGAGATATTGTGGTC
Organism: Physella acuta; assembly: GCF_028476545.2. Classification (NCBI taxonomy): domain Eukaryota; kingdom Metazoa; phylum Mollusca; class Gastropoda; family Physidae; genus Physella; species Physella acuta. Next base: position 129,962 of record NW_026731755.1, on the reverse strand, counting down.
AGCACTATGCCCAGCCGCCTTTTACTTTCCCTAACGTGAGTTAGGTACTCATTAGAGTTGGGTGGACTCAGGGACGGTCTACTGACTTCAACCCGGATTCTATACCGCTAGACCACTCTGTTCCACTCAATGCACATACGCTAACATACACATAATGATACACACACGCCAACACACACACATACACACGTTCCCTTATACACATATACACACATAACTTCAAAAGGGTTTCCTTATCTCGATGGAAAAAAAACAAGTTCCATATGCTTAGCCTAAGAGTAGGAGTAATAATAAAATAAAGTTCGTGTTTAGACCTAGTGATCCACTGATAAGAGTAAGTAGAGTTCATTTTTCTTGAAACTCGGTAAATGATGAGTACGGTATGTTCAGCACAATGCTCAGTGGCGTTCACTTTCCCCAACGTAACTCAGGTGACTATTAAAGATGAGTACACGCAGGAACACTCCAGTCACATGTCCGAATCGAGATCCGAACTCTATACCAAACGCTCTACTATTTGACCACGCCTTCCCACACGCATTAGCAGACACATAACTTGTTTAATTACCTCGAAGCATATACTAATTAAGTTCAATATGTATAGCCATATTGTATAGATAATTAATCAGAGGACTTGTGTTTACTTATCTCGAAGCATATTCTAAGCAAGTTAAGTATGTATTGTCTTAGTGTAAAGAGAAGTAATTATCTAGATTGCCCTGACTGATATAGAGAAGTAATTAGACGACTTTATATCTAGATTGCCCTGACTGATATAGAGAAGTAATTAGATGACTTTATATCTAGATTGCTCTGATTGGACCTACGGCGAGGACTGTCGGTACAGCTGTACGTGTAACACAGCCAACACAGAATATTGCAACAAGGTGAACGGCTTGTGTAACTGTAAGCCGGAGTGGACCTCGCCTACCTGCTCTGAAGACGTCAACGAATGCGGCTTCTCAAAGTCCCCATGCACGCATGACCATAGCATCTGTAGGAATTTGGTTGGATCCTATGAGTGTCTTTGTGTGCCGGGATATCGTGTCATCAACACAACCCTGTGTGGAGGTAATTGTTTTGTTTTAATTAATGAATGCTTTTTCATATGGTTATACTATGAATTAAACATATAGGCCTAAATATACAGATGCACATGCACACAGACACATACGCAAACACATACAAATACACATGCATGTACACATACATATGGATATACATATACATATACTTATGCATGTGACACACAAACAAAAAACATACTTTAGTTAAAAATTTTAATATTGATTGAACATCAAATAAAAGAAAAAAAAACCACTCTTCTCATTGTGTTTGACTAATAATTTCTCGTTGTGTTTTTTTTAATAATCCACGTTTGCATACTTCAAACACTAATTGTTATCTACTTCAGACTGTGGAGAGGTTTTCAACAATGAATCTGGGCAGATTGACTCGGGTCGCTACTTAGAAGCACACACTTCCATTCAGCTTTGTAATTGGACAATTAAGGGGACTCCTGGAAAAGTCATCTCCATTCAGTATGTCTAAGTGTAGTTTATAAAATCTGTTAACTATTTATATAAAAGTGAAAGTATAAGCGTGAGTTTGTCCTTTTTTGAATTACTACACCTTTCATCCGATAGCCATTAAACTTTGAGCAGTTGATAAGATTACTCCAGGGCGGGTTTCGATTCTTCTCTATATACGGTACATAAAAATAAAAATCGATTGAGGTTCAACACCGTTCTTCCGATCGCCATGAGACGTTAGGGAGTTGATAAGAAAACTCCATGCGAGGTTTCTGCACAAAAATCTTTTTTTAATTTCACATGGGCGGCACCCCAGGAGGGCGCGATATTTCGCTAAATACAGTATATAAAAATAGAAGTCAGATGCGGTTTGACACCGTTCGTCCAATTGCCATGAAACTTTGGGTAATCGATGAGAATACTCCCGAGACAATACATTACGATTGCGTGACACGAAGCTTTTCCGTGAGCGCTATGACGCCTAGGCTCGTTTTAAACAGTGCGATAGACTACGGAAAAGATGGGGCATTATAGTTGTTAACTAAATCAAAACAGGGTGCAATATGGCGCCTGCGTTCGTTTTAAAGAAAACCTACAATATTGACACGGTGGCACACGACATTCGACTACTGAAACAAGCCAGTGGTGGTACGCGACGTCCCTGCGGTAGTGTAATCTGACGCTCCCAAGAGCACCTGTATACGTCCCTGAGAGCTAGGCGGTGAGTGATTAACGGTGATATTTCTGTGAGTGATTAGCTTTCAAGAGGCGTGCTGGGTGCTAGTGTAGTAAACCAGTGCACCGAAAAATATACTCCAAGCGCAGGTAGTGTTTACATTTACGTAACTCATTTTTAGAAAACAGCCACTGCGGCACCGTAACCGTGTGCACTTGAGATAGGTAACATGGTCACATGTCTAAGAATTAGGATAGGCAACACATTGATGAAATTCTCTTAAAATATTGCGTCGGACTTTCTACTGAGACCACGGCAACGCACGGGGATGGGAACGCTAATATATATATATATATATATATATATATATATATATATATATATATATATACATGTATGTTTATACATGTATGTATATATAAGGATGATTTAAGCAGCACTTTATTTTCAGACTTCTAAGCTGGACGGCGTACTGGTATGATTCTGATTCTATCCAGTTTTACTCTGGAAGTGGCTCGAACTCAGTACTCTTTGACAACGTTGTGTACTATGACTCTTGGAGTCGTGTGATCAGAACAACTAGCACAGAAGTGTCTATTAGACTACAGAAGGGATCATACAACCGGAATTCACCTACATTTTTAGCAAAATATTTGGTGCACGGTATATTATATTTTACTTTTCTTTTTTAAAGGCAAAGCATACAGGCGAAATAGTCGTAAGATTTTATGTATTCTGATATCTTTGTAAAGTATTTTTTTCTTTCTGTTTATCTATCTCTTACAAAAACCCTTTTCACAGTTTTTTTTTTTTAATTTTATTTTTTTAACGCTGTCTTTAATGTGCTGTTCCTGAAAATCATGGTCTATTTTGTCATTATTCACCATCGAGATCGAACCCCAGTAGGAGTCAACGGCCTAAATGGCGCATAAAAAGTTGACACGTAATACATAATTGTGTTGGATGGAAACACTTCCAACAATATAGTTAAAACAAAAAAGAAGAGAAAGACAATTGAAGATCGTAGAATTATACACATTTCACATGAGGTTATGTGTAAAAGAAAACTGCGCAACGAAAAACTGCAAATACAATAATTATACTAATACACTTTTATTTCGTCATATTTCGTGGTTAAGTGTTTTATTATGCTACTGTGTGTCTCTAGTCACGCCGGAATTATGTTGTATCTAAAAGTTTTCCCCACTCTAAAAGAATTTTAAAAATAATTTCAGACTGCCCAGAAGACTACTATGATTTCAACTGCTCGACGCCGTGTTCCTGTGTTAAATCTAACACACAGTCCTGTGTCAGCACTACGGGGGCGTGTAACTGTAAGCCGGGATGGTCATCTACATACTGTTCTCAAGACATAGACGAGTGCAACGACCCGTTGGCGTGCCCAGACTACTCAAACTGCATCAACACGCCAGGCAGTTTCCGGTGTGAATGCAAGGAAGGCATGCAGATGGTTAACGGTGCATGCGTCGGTAGGTCGAGTTGAACGTTTTAAAAACTTTATGTACACCGACCAGTGTTTCTTTCAGATTTTTTCTCTTGAATCTTTACGGAAAGGGGGGGGGAATAAACTTTCCGGTTGGGGTCCGATTTCAATATCTGTGTGTGTGGGGGGGGGGGGGGGAGATTGGTTAAAGTATATACTTTGTCTATACATTCTATTGCGTTCTCTGAAAACGTTTTAATTACAAGCTTTTTTGTAATAATTCACTAAAAAGGAGAAAATAACTGATTTTCATTAAATATATAATTTTAAACTATTATTTAAATAACTATAAAGAAAAGCGTAAGTCTCTTCCTAAATACTAGTAAAGTTATCCAACTGATCACGTTTTTCTATATAATTATTTAAATAGTAGTGTATCTTTATATATTTAAAGAAAAAACATTTATTTTCTCCTTATTGGAGCAGTATTACATAATAGCGAATATCAAAACGTTTTTTATGCATTTAAAAAAAATATAAACTCTGTTTACAGTGATGGCAAATGCAGTTTGCACTGCGACTTCGACAAGAAATTGTTCTCATGTGTGTGTTAGCATCACGCCCATTACCACTCGTCAACTGACAGCGATATGTTACTGCCCTATCGGCAAGGAAGTAGATGATGACGGCAATACGTGTGTCGGTATGTTTATAAGTGTTGACTAGATGATATGTCATTTGTGACACTTAGCTAAAAGTCAGACCCATTTTCAATATGTTTAATCTCTACATAGGCGTAGCGGCTCATTGCGGCACCCGGTTGATTTTTCATTTTTTCGACCGACATAAGTTTGTATACATTTTTTCGGTGACAGGAAAGATGCTCAACGGTAAAAAAACTACCACATGTACATAGTAACATAATAAGACACTTTTCCATGAAATATGACAAAATTGAAGTGCATAAGTATAATTAGATGGCATTTGCGCATTTTCCGTTGCGTAGTTTTCCGTTTGCGCATTTTTTTGGGAACCAACAACAGCATTTTACTTTCCCGTAAACCGAGTACAGAGGAAGAAATTTTGACAAAAAGTCATGCATATTACTGAGTCGAATTTAAAAAAAAATTGTCTCTGTGTATGTCTGTAAACACGATAACTAGAATGCCGTTTAAGTTAGGTGGGCAAAATTAAATTAATGATAAAGTATTTGATTGTATGTGCTTGTTTAAAAGATCGATAGTAACAGGAAGTTGTACTTTGTTTAATGGAAACACAATAACTTGAGTTTCAGTTAAAAAGACAAATGAAATATAAATAGCGTTGTCAGTTTACATATTGCAATATGTTTCCACAGACTGCAAAAACTTTAGATATGGACCCGATTGTTTACGGCAATGTTCCTGTGTCCGCAACAACAGCCTCAGCTGTAACACAAGGCAAGGCTATTGTAACTGCAAACCAACATTTGAGGGTTCAGACTGTAATGCTGATGTCGACGAATGTTTCCGTGGGACCTACACTTGCCCCGAAAATACAACTTGCACAAATACATATGGCGGATACAAATGTGACTGCGACTATAGATATGGCTACTATGAATCTAAAAACGGAAGCTGTCCACAGCTTGGTAAAGATGTTTTTTTTTTAAATTTTACATTATGATTATATTATTCATCCAGCGTCTTTTAACCTTCAGCAATACTACTCTTTCTAATGTATGAAGATAAAATGGACTCTGTGTCTCTGTATGTATGTAGGCCTATTTGCGTTTGTGTTACGTTTGGGTTTTTGGTTGTTTTTGGTTAGGGTTTAGTTTAGAGTTAGGTTTAGGGTTATGTGTTATGTGATATTTTTTTCAAAAGTTTATAGTTGCAACGGGCTATATGGAAAAGAAATGTATTTCCTAAACCCGGGAAATGCCGGGTATATACTTCTTAATAAACACATAAGTCACGGTCCTTCAAAGATATGTTTTTCACGGAGGCCAGTGCAGGACCTGGCTGGGATGGCTAGTTAGGCTACAATTATAATACAGATAACTCTAAGAAAAAGATATACAAAACATGGAGTAACGTAAACTCTATATATAGATCTAGATACGACAATCTGTTTAAAAAAGAAAGCAGTTTATTTATTTTTGTTTCTACAATTTATTTAACCAGAAGAAAGTTGGTCTATTTGTTATGTATTTTTTAATAGTAAGGCTTATTTTCAGATTAGTTTACAACTCTACCATAAAGTATTGTAAGCTAACCCCTTCTCGCAACGATTATCTGTCTCTTATTATACGCATTATGGTACACATTTAAATGAGATAGACTGCTAACCCGTATGTCTTGAGTTTGAATCCGGGTTCATGTCAGTAGACCGTCCCTGAGTCCACCCAACTCTGATGGGTACCTAACTCACGTTATGGAAAGTAGAGTTGGCTGGGCATAGTGCTGACCACACTATCCCTTCAAATGCCGAGGTCGCAGAAACAGGTGAACTGTAGGCTACTTCATTTGCCCCATAGAGAGACAACTCCAAAATCAAACAACTGCTGCCTTGTAGTTTGTTCTTGGTTGACAAAGGCTTTGGAAGCAAATTCAAAAAGAAAAGCAAGCTGAAATTGAAGACAATGGCCTCAATGACACATAACCAGGCGTAGTCGAGTCGGCAAAAGCTCATGGTTGATAAGTTCGAAAAAGTCTCGAGTTCAAACACTAAAAATTAAAAACGAAGAAGAAGAAGATTTGCCCTATATATGCCGTCAGTCTTGGACGGGGAACTTTACGCATTCAAATACTAAAAATCACATTGGTAACTCTTTTTACATGCTTGTATTTAACTCACTTCCTCATCAGTCTAGATCGAAACGCCGGAGCGAAATTGCAGGCACTTCTACTTAACAGATACGGTTCATATTTGGAACGTGGGTCAAAACATGAAGACAATGCATCGTGACATTAAATTTGACTTAATTAGATGCCGAATTAATTTTTTATTAATTAATTACAATTTCGACATGTCTATCCACACGCGTCATCACGGCAAAATCGCGTCGTCACGTTCAATAGCTGCGCAATGGTTTTTAGTCATGAAACTCTATTGAAAATTAAAAAAAATGTGCAGTACTAAAAAAATTCATAAAAAATGTTTAAATAACAACCTTTATGTACTAATGCACTAAAAAGTAGAAAACAAATTATAGACTACTATTTAAATAACTATAAAAAAGCGTGGATCTCTTCCTAAATATTAGTAAAGGTATCCAATAGACACTAAAGTGACCCACGCTTTTCTTTATAGTTATTTAAATAGTAGTCTATAATTTATGTCCTACTTTTTAGTGCAGTAGTACATAAAAGCTTGTTATTAAAACGTTTTTTATGAAAAAAAAATTCACATGAGTTTTTCCAGACGTTAAACAATAATCACGAATGATCAAATGTAATATTTCATTGATAAGATTAGACTATTGTGTTTTACATTGTTAGCTACCCAGGTAATGAATATTAAGATACAAATTAACAATTTTTTTCAGGCTGTGCTTTCAAATTAACGAATTCAACGGGTACTATAACTAGCCCTAATCCTACTTACCAGCAGTTTAGAAATGCGAACTGCATCTGGGATATTACTGTAGACACCAAGCAGGTTGTCTCTCTCAGGCAAGATCTCTAAAGAAAATTATTAAAATTATCTTTACTGGGCCTATTCATATTTAAACATTTTTTTTGTCAGTTGCTCAGTCTAATTTGAAAAAAAAAAAAATTATTGCTTGTGCACATTAAACTATTATGGGCCTACTTATTTAAAAATGATATTTAAATTTAAAATACTTAGGCCTATTGCAATCAATTTACATTCACAACATCATTTAAGACATTTAGGTAGGCTATAGATTAAGATTTTCTGTGGACAAAATATAAATTACTGTAAAATGCAAGACGAAAAAATTAGTGATATGTTGCGTATTTTATAAAAACAAAAATTATTATAAAAAACATTAGTTTTTATTTTTTATATGAAATTGATTTAACTACCTTATAACATTTAACATTCGTGTGAAATAGGAATGATGTGCAAGTGAAATTTACTCAAAACTTATCATGTCTTTAATTTTGCACTCAACTTACAGGATATCTAGTTACCGAATATATTCTGATGCCAAATGCACATCTGCTTATTTTGAAGTCTATGATGGAAACACAACTGGCAGACTAATAGGAAGATACTGTCAAACCATTCCAGATATACTTCGAACCAGAAAGAATAAAATGACTATTGTTTATAAAAATGAGTACACATATTATGATTTCCATGGATATTTTACTGGGACCTATATTTCGCATGGTATAAAAGACAATGAATGTTCATTGTTATTCTCAATAAGTATATATAAGAAACTATACATGTACATTCATTTATGGCATATATAGCCCATTCATATATATATTATAAATCCTTATATATTTTATGTATTATGAAATACAATTTATAAGTGTTTTCTTAATTACTTCATTATAGACTTACGAAAAACAAAATTTATTAATACGTTTATCTTTATTTTTTAAGTATGTCCCAGTTTCTATTACGGGACCAGTTTATGTGACACTAAGTGCAGATGTGTAAAAGAGAACTCGCAGTATTGCGACAACATCAGCGGCATGTGTGTCTGTAAACAGGGTTGGACCGGCAGTGACTGTTCACTTGATGTCAACGAATGTCTTGGTACAAACAACAAGTATTGCCCTCCGAACTCTAACTGTTCCAATACAGTTGGTAGCTATAGCTGTGTCTGTCACCTTGGGTATGTGATGAAAAAAGCAACTCAGACATGTGAAGGTAATTTCAAAGATATTTTACTGCAATATCTACATGCATACTTAAGTACAAATCTAAAAAGTTTTAACATAATAGTTATCTTTAAAATTATCTTTTAGTTGTTTCATTTAATAATTCATAAAAGACATCTAACATGAATAACAGACAAACAACAAATATTTATTTGTATTAACAGCAGCCTATGTCCTAGTAGGGACGACAGGCAAACATGACATGATAATTAACAGTATTTATTAAAAAAAAACTTTTTAAATTAAAAATAAAATATTGAGCGTATATTACAAATAGATTTGACACTAAGATGATAACATCATATTTTTTTAACAAAAATTCCAAAATACATTTAAATGTATTGTAAAAGGCTAAATAAAAGCATTTATACATTTTGAGAAGGGAGGGTAGCAAACTCTGCTTGATTAAATTTACTGCTGATTACATTTTTTTTACCATATACCCTGCCTTGATTGATTGTAGCAAGCAAGGAGTGTGTCATCAAAAAATGTTCCCATGGTTGCTACATTAAAAGTGTTGGTGTGGAGGTTTGCACCTGTCCTGAGGGCTTAGTACTTGATAACAGCACACAGCAGTACTGTGTTGGTAAGGCTTTTATACCATTGTCATATCTAGGCCTACGTCTTCTAGTCAATTATAAATTATAGCCTACTTGTTTTATAAGTATGAGATCATTGATTTTTTTTACCTGTATCTGATATTTTTATATTTGTATAGATTTAAAAATATCTTTAACCTATGTAAGCCCTGCTAGGGGGGATACCTAAAATCTACCCTACTAGGCTTATCTAACTAACTACTGTCCGGTTAGTGCAAGCCCGGCTAAACCCAGACTGGTTAACAACCTAACCTTAGTCTAAATAATTAAACTACTAAAAAATAAAACAAAAACTTTAACAATATAATAAAATTTATTTACCAAAAATATGGAACCAAAGGAAAATCACAAAAAAAGAAGAATAGATAAAAACTACTGACGCAAAACAGAAAAAATAATTTATATCCAACACAACAGGACAAACACTATTTGCAATAAAACAGAACCAAACAAAACCAAACAAAACCAAACACCCAATTTCGGACTACGTCCTAGAAAAAGGAAAACAAATAAATTAATTACTTTACAAAAAAAGTTATACACAAGGCACTAAGTTGACACAATTGAAAATAAAATGGATATTATACAAAATGAACTTTCAAATGAAAGTAGTACAAAGAACACACTTAAACGTAAATATCAGGTCACTGAGCATAAAACTACTAGTTCAAGGCACACAATAATCAGCCTCAACAAGAGGTTCTCATAAAATATGTAAGTAAAATCTAGAGATAGATTCTAGATTCTCTAGATCCATGACTAAAATCTAAACCCAGACCACCATACTACCACGTGGTCTAGATACATCAACCATTGAGATTTCTCAAAGTCGAAGTGACTAAATAGTACGTAGTCACTTCGTATATAAAATAAGAAAACCATTAAAAGGAAACCATAATAAAACAGTATAAAGATAGCTCTACTTTACCATACACCACATAAATGTGATACAGAAACACTTCAACACACAGGCCTCGACATTACCGCTGAATGTCCCTCCCTGTCCACACACCACATTCACGAACAAAAAAAACAATTCTACGCAAAAGAAAATAGTCCCTAATCCAACAATAACTAACATTCAGGACATAAAGCAAAGTGGAGCAACAATCCAAAACAAAGTTTGCATAAATAATAACATTAAAATATAAACAAGACACAATAACCAGGCTACAAACCATTGTAAAATCAAAATCATATCAGCGCCATAATAGCGGACTACTTAACTAAAAACCACAATAATCCTCAAAGGAACACAAAAAGTGACACTTACCTTTTTGTAATAAAATAATAATTAAATAACTCCCCAGCCCCTTACACCTATATCAGCCTACTTTAGTATTGAAAGAAAAACTACTGTATTTACAATAAATTAGTAATTAATTAAAACTAAATAATAATTAAATTTAAATTTTTAAAAAATTCCATTTAACACTATATATATTTTAAATACTCCAACAAGTTCTATTAATATATTTTGAAAATTAATGTTGTCTGAAAAATGAGAAATTCATTTCAATAATATTTAATAATGTTTTGATTTGAACTCTAGTTCCTTACTATCCCTATGGAGAAATGGCCAAGGATTCTTTACTCAACAACAGTGCCACAGATCTTCAGTCCTACCTAATCAGTGAACCAATCTACTTTGAGTCAGCAGCACCATTCAGTGGTAATGCACAACCTGCGGCTTATGTAAGTTTATTCTTCTACATTTGTAGCCTTCATTATAGACCACCTAAGGTATATATAAATAGTTTTGCTAAGTCAATTAATCAATGTAGATTTTGATTTTATTCTAATTCACACTTTCTATATATTTAGTCACAATATAGTATCAGAATTTATAAATATTTGTCTAGCCCAGGGGTCTCCAAACTTTTCAGTCCGAGGGCCACCTTAACTATCAAATTTCAGTTCGGGGGCCAGTTTCTTCCAGACATGTGATTTTTCTTAGCAAAGTTCCTCAGCCATCACCAACAAACATTTTTTCCATGGACAAAAAGATCTACGCGGGCCGGATGAGAGGACCTCGCGGGCCGGGTGCGGCCCGCGGGCCGTAGTTTGGAGACCCCTGGTCTAGCCTGTATTGCATGTAGACTAAAACTTGAAAAGAAAGCTAAACTATTGATAACTGTTTCTTTTTAGGTGATGTCAAATGGTGTTTTTGGTTTTGGATCAAAGCCCATGAAGATCAGTGGATTTTCTGATCTTGATTTGGCAAATCAACAAGGGCAAAATTTAGTAGCACCATACTGGGCAGATATGGATACCACAAAAGGTTTAAAGATGTTCCATTAAATATATTTTTTTTCTAAGTAATGAATTGAACTGCTTGGAAAGCTTTGGACTGTTAACCATTGCCTTAGTTTAAGATTTTAATTTTTAAAGCTGGATATGTAAGAATAAAACATAAAACATTCTATTTACTTTCTATAAACGTGTTTGTCATTGTTAACTGCATACTTAAAAAAAGTTTTCTGATTCAAATTACATGTATTGATATTATTTAAAAAAGGGAAAACTTACTATCATGTCTATGAAAAAAGTGGAAGCCTGTTGTGGGAACCTGATGAAAAGGGATCCCCCCAGAGGAACACTGTCCTGGAGAGAGCCACTAAAGATATAATGGAATTCTATTCTCTGTATGGGTTTGGTGTCACCAAGGTGTTGGTGATAACATGGGAGAATGTTCAGCCTTTTGGATTTTTGGTAAGTGGAAATTAGTATAAGGGACAGTCTTATGGATTGTTGGTAAAGAGAAGTTAGTTCAGGGACAGTCTTAATTGGTAAAGGGAAATAAGTAAAAAGATACAGACTTATATGTTTATGGTAAGGGGAAATTAGGGTTGTGGACAGCCTTATGGATTGTTTGTAAGGAAAAAACTTAGTATAAGGGACAGTCTTAATTATTCTTGGTAATGGGAAGTTAGTTTAGGGGACAACATTATTGATTTTTGGTAAGGGGAAACTAGTGTTGGGATAGTCTTAATGATTGTAATTATAATTAGAGAGTTGTGTAGGTGATAATGATATCCTTCTTTATATTAATTTGCCGAGATATTTTTGGATGCATGATTTTAGAAGATTGTGGAAATTAGTGAGTTTAGTGTGGTTGGGTGGGTAAAGCTCATGGTTGAAAATCCAAAAAAGAAAAACAGGCTGAAATTATAGTAAACATCATATATGGCACATAGCAGGATGACATGTAACAATTAATTATTGTTGTTAGGTTGGGATTTGTGATAAGGGAAATTATTATTTCATTTTAATTATGTCAGATTTAAACATGCATCTCTTTATTTACAAACAAGATGCCTTTACTTAAGAATCACATTTTAAGGTGGGCTAGTCATTGCACTTGTGTTAACTACAGACCATACTACACATACATTTCTAGCTTTAAAATTTCAGTTTTTCTAATGAGAAGTTATTAGACCTCTTGTTCATACATAAAATTTGTCAGTTCAAAATGAAGTGAATTGCAATTGCATTTACAATCACTATACAAAAGAAAAACATGAGCTGTAGATTTTAAGCCGAAAGTGTAGTAATTTCACCTGCCTTAAAAAACACAAGTAAAATTAGCAGCTTAAAAGCCAAAGTGAATCATTACCATTTTTCCCCCTTGCAAGAAATGTGACTAATATGATTTTAAAGGAAAAAGAAATAAGGATATTATTTGCACAGTTAGCTGTGTTTTAATTATTAAAAATAATTTAAACAATGTATTTACTTAACACACCAGGAAAACAAAACAAATACCATTCAAGCAATTTATGTCAGTGGATGGGAAACAGTTAACAAAAATGGAAGAGATACATTCCTAGGTAAAGCATTATATATATATTATTTCAACTTTTGTTTTAAATTTTTATATGGATATTTATAAAATACGTTTTACTTTTTCATTAATTACTAAATCAATTATACTTTTAATGTATTTTTCACTGCCTATTAAGAAATGTTTTACTTTTTAATCTTGTCTATTGAAATATAAAATACCAAAACAGACTTTGAGACTTCGTACGCCATCTTCATTTACCAACAAGAAAAGATGAATTGGAACTACCAAAAAGGGAGACCTATTAGCATAGGGGCTAGTAACAATAAAAAAGTTTTTGATGATTTGGACACTGAAATTGTGACTAGCTTGGACAAAATCCCTGGAAATACTGGTACTGGTACTTTAGTGGTTGTTGATAATTTTTCACTTAAATTTTTTTTTTTTGCAAACTGCAGTCAAAAATAAATGGAAAGGAAAAACCATAAGAAACACTGTTATTAGAATATTAGTTACATTATAGTTATATAATATTTTAACTTTCAACTGTTTGTTTTACTGGAAAAAAGCAAATTGATTTTAAAAAATTATTTTAAAAATTGGTGTTTTAACATTTTAAATTTAAATATAGACAACATCATTTATTTCAGTGATATTTTTGCCTGAACATAAAAATACATTCATCAAGTGTATGATACATAAAACATATTTTTCTATTAAATAGTTTACATCACCATAATGCAATTGATCACTATTTCAGGTTATAATGGAGTCAACACTGTCAAAATTGGCGAGGTGTCAAACAGTGATACCAAATGTAACCAATACATCTACACAAAAGCCTACCTTCTCTCCGACCCTGTGTTCCAATACAAAAAAGACAAGCTGTATAAATGTCCATGTACTGTACAGAGGCTTGGACATCAGTGGCGGCTCTATGAGAAAAGAGGAGATAATAAGGACATTCATTGCTACGTCATCAGTGAAGTGGCTAAAAGGAGGCTGTTGTCACAAAATAATATGAACATGGTAATTAGTTTATAAGATGTATATGAATATTATATATAAAAACAACTCCTGTTAAATTGAACAGAAATAGTAATTTAAACACACAGTAAACATGATAATTATTGTATGAGATGTATATGAATATTATATATAACAACAATTCCTATTATTCCTGTTAAACTAAAGAGAAATAGTAATTTAAACACACAGTAAACATGGTAATTATTGTATAAGAAGTATATGAATATTATGTATAACAAAACCTCCTGTTATTTTAATATAATTATAAATTGAAGGGAAATAATAATTTAAACAAACAGTAAACATGGTAATTATTGTATAAGATGTATATAAATATTATATATAAAAACACTTCCTGATGTTTTAAATAAAATTAAAATTGAAGGGAAATAATAATTTAAACTAACTGTGAACATATTTGACTATTGTTGCTTACATTCTCTGTTAAATGAGACTCATTTAGTTTGATGTTCTTTCTTTCTAGAAACATAGTACTACATTTGAGTTAAATAAAGCATTTAAAAATTACATTTTAGTTAGTTCAAAACCTTAAATTATATTCTTTTAAAATTATAATAAAAATATATTTTTTACAAAGTTTATAAATCACATTTTTAATAATGTTTAAAAATATATAACATAGTTGAAAAATCAAAAAGATGATGCTTGTCTAAATATTTATAAATCATACAGCTATGCTGCTATAAAGTGACAGAACCAGAGAACTTTGAGTGGAAAACTTATCTAAAGCTCCAGCAAGAGGCCACATACATACCCCCTTCTCCTGAATCAGGCCACATATTAACCAGTGATCCTTGGTCCCAAATTTATAGTGAAAATCTTGAACTCTGGGAGAATCTGCAAGCAAAGGACAGGTGCTGTAAAAATTCCAGCAAGACCAAATATTGTGACTGGTTCTATCATATTTTCTCAGACAAAGGCTGCTCTTTCTTTGTAGAGTGGGTCCCCAGTGAGTGCATTTTTTATTCTAAACTTTATTTGACTTTTTGTTATATTTTTTAAAATAATTCTATAGTAAATGGTGAATTATACAGCAGAATTTTAAAATACTTTGAACTGCTTTACTGAATTTAAAATTGTATTGCATTCTTTTTACTTTGTATTAGATTTTTGTTGATTAAAGGAAACTAAAAGAAAATAATACCGCATACATTTTAGTTATTTAGAACTCTTTTATTAACTGATGCTTGAAAAGTCGACAGCTTAAACCCATGGGAAGAGGAAGCAACCCGTCTAAGAGAGAAAACTCCAAAATCAAACAACTGCTGTCTTGTAGTTTGTTCTCAGTTAAACAAATGCTATTGACGCAGATCTAAAAAGCTAAAATTGTAGTCAATGGACTGCATGGCACTTAATAAATTTACATGTAATACTTAATAGTTTTGTAAGAAATCCCTTCCAACCTTAGAAATAATGGTGAAGAAAAAGAAGAACTGATAATTGTTTTCTGTGTTTAAATACTTAATTTTAAAATTTTGAAAAATTACAGTATCTGCATTGGGTGACCCATCCATCACAACACTGGATGGTGTAACCTATGCTATGAATGGATGGGGAGAGTACCACCTGATGGAAATACCCAGTGAAAATTTTACACTGCAGGTAGAAATACATTTCTTACAGTCAGCATTCTCACTGTTGTATAGCACCAGTCTGATCAGTATTTATTAAATAATATCAGTATTTATTAAATACACAAAACTAATAACTAATATCACTATGTGTATAAATGCCAACCTATCATTGTAATAAAGTGTAAGTCCATTTCTATAATAGAAGATTTGTTAAAATGATAAGAGGTAAAATTTACTATTTTTAAATGCAGACCTAATACTTTTATATTAATTATATTTTTCATTACATTTATTTGGAATTTATGATAGAATGCACAGCATTGTGCTATTGATAAACCAAATAAAAATATAGACAGTATTTTTAACTGTAAATTAACTCACAAGCGGTGATAGAAATTGGAAGGAAAAACAATTAATAATAAACTAAAAACCACCAACAATTTTTTAACAAGAGAAAGAAATAGTTAAGTAGGGCCTATCCTTTCAAACTTTACAGTCTATAGAGCAGGTGAAGTAAAGTTCACATGTTTAAGTAGCCTCAGCCTATGAAAGAATAGTGCGGTCAGCACTATGCCCAGCTGCCTTTACTTTCCCTTATATGAGTTAGGCACCCAACCATTTTTCAAATAAATTACATTTTGTTAGGAATAAATAAAAAGATTATGCCCGGCTGCCTTTACTTTCCCTAACATAAGTTAGGCACCCAAACATATTTCAAAAACATTATATTTTGTTAGAAAAAAATACCAAGATTTATGTTGTGATGATCTCTACCTTGAAATGAATTGTCATTTATATATAGGCTAGGACAGAGAGGACAGTAGATATCAATGGGACACTCACCAATGCAACTGTTTTCACTGGCTTTGCTGCTAAGGAATCAAATGAGACAACTGTTCAAATTTTGCTTTCAACCTCCAATAAAAGTATGTTTATAAGCATTCAAAGCAATTAAATAGTTCAACGTTAGATGTATTTAATTGGCCAACTGTGTTTTGTTATTAGCGTTATATTGTTAACATTACTTTTTGTATGATGCATTATAAAAAAAAATGTTGACCAAATTTGTTGGTGAAAATGATAACACAAACATCACAATCTTTAGCAGTTAGGCAAATAAGTTTGGCTGTTTAGTTATGTTATTACAGCAACTAAAGCAACATTTTATGTGGCATTTTGGTTCAGAAATATAACACTACTGGTGTTATTTTAAGTACTGATAATAACAATAAAAGATATTTAAAATTTAACAGAATGGCTTTAAAGAAATATGTTCATTTTAATTTTTTTAAATTAAAATTTAAAACAAATTTATAATAAAATCAAATTATTCACAGTTTATGCATACCATTTTTCTTTGAAACATAATGTAGCGATGGAACTGTCAGTCAATGGCATTGACATCACTGCTGACTTCTACAGTAATGAGGATGATCATATTGTCTCCACTACATCTCTGCAAGTCACAAGAGAAATTAAAATGAACAGAACAGTAGCTGTTGTCACCTTTGTTTGTGGTATGATATGTTTTTGTTATTTAAAATTTTATATAAGATTGTTTAGAAAATCTGTAATCATTCTTGATTATTTCTAACAAGATTTTGTTTATTAACGTTTAAAATGTCATAATGAGGATTAGAAGATAATTGTCTTTAATTTAGGCTTAAAAATGCCTTATTTTTAAATATGTAAATCAATTATTCCAATATAATTACTTTTAAACGAGAGCTGTCTCAAAACAAAATAGAAAATGTGGCCTTATTAGACGTATTACAATTACAACCTTATAAAGATATTTTTAAATTTAAAAAAAAAACTATTTCTACATTAAGAACATTTCTTCTCTAATTATTTGTGTGTTATTGCTAAGTATTGGTTGATAAGATTAAAATTTATAGAAACTAATGTATAAGCAACTGTACAAAAAAAATTCTATTTATATTAATTAAGATAATAATAATAATGTTGTTTGTTAAAAATATCAATTTAAGCACACACAAAATTCTAATAAGGAATTAGTGTAGTATATCTGTGTATATGACATGAGCATACATGATAAATCTATATACATTAACATAACTAAACTTTGTTTAAAACTACAGGTGTAACAATTCAAGTACATGTAGCAGTGAGAAGCCTTACAATTGTTACCGAAGTACCTATAGATCTACAGGGTGAAACAAAGGGTCTTCTGGGAAATTTCAATGGCAACATGACAGATGAATTCATCCTTCCAGATGGGGTTGTTTTATCAGCAAATTTGACTGAGAGAGAATTATTCCAACAATTTTCTCAAGCATGTAAATATCTGCTTTTCTATTTTTTTTATAAATGAAAGCTTTTATGATGTCATATGCAGCCATTAAGAACAGAAAATCCATATAAAACAATAACATTGAAAAATGTGTAAAAGATTAATTATTTTTTGACAGGCCTTTCATTATTCATGAAACAGAAATGTTAAAAAAAATTCCTTGAAGCAGTTAGCAATTAGCCACCCTTTTCTAATCGATGATGAAGTTTCAGTAATTTTGATATAGTGATATATTATCTGATATAGATCTAGATCTAGATCTAGTTCTAGATTCTAGATCTAGGTCTGAAGTCTATGTTATGAAAGTGACTTACTTAATATTATACGTTTAAAAAAACACTAAACCCAACCATGCATTTATTGATACGACAATATGAACTATACACAGAAATCAATGCAACATCATTTAATGCATACAATTTTTAGTGCATGCCCTTTTTGTGAAATAATAGTCTTATTCTCTACCTGCGCAATTTTAGGGGTGGTCACGACAGCTACAAGTGTATTTTCTTACAAGGAAGGGGAAAGCACCAGCAGTTACCAACATCCAGAGTTCATTCCCATGTTCAGAGATGAAGCAGACCCAGCTGAAGTTGATAAAGCCAAGGAAATTTGTGGGGACAATGATGCTTGTATCTTTGATTTCATGGCCACTGGTGACGTGGCATTTGCTGAAAGTACTAAAGAATTCAGTGAAGAGATGCAAGCTTTGCATAAAAGCTTAGGTAAGAATAGTCTTGTTTATGAGTTTAGGAGAGAATGGATTAATTTGTAAAACTGGATAGTATTATTTGTATAGGATTAAGGTAAGAACAGATAGTTTTGAATAGGAATGTACATAATTCCCATTATAACAATAAATATAGAAAAGTTCTTTAACAGTTAGTTAGTGACACATCTAGGGGGAACATACTTTTGTGCAGGGGTAGATCAGTTTATAAGTCACAAAAGGAAGACCAATTCTGTTAACATGGTTATTGATATATTGAGTCAAAGTGCTACACAATGTTTACAATCTTATTGGTTAATAAACCACATTTTCAATTTTACTTTGACAGGTTATTGCTGTATACTCTAATCAGTGGTGTTTGAGTTTACTGCTCAATTCTCTTTTGGTGTTTTTATAAGTAGCCTATTTTAATTTTGGGTTTAAAATTTATTCTTTATTTATTCGCTTCTGTTTTTGTTAGAAGAAGCTAGAATTTTGAAACTATGTAAAAGTAAACACGTGAATTTACTCTTATTGAAGTTAATTGAGTTATCTTTTTATATAAAAGAATAAATTTTATTTAGGGGTATGTGTTATACCTGTGTCCAATAATGCCACTTCAATGGAATATCCATAAAAAGCAACTTAGATTATGGTCGTAAACTAAATACACAAACATGGCTTTTTAATTTTTAATGTTAATCCTATTTATAGCCTTAAGCCAAGACATACCATAGCCTTAATCCATATTTCTGAACATTAAACTTAGCCTATGATTACAATATTACTAATAACCAAATTGACCTGTTTTCAGAATTGTATGTTGTTTGATATTAGTAGTATCATTACTACAGTTATTTACATAAGTTAAATAATATTCACGGTGAGTACAAATTTCCCGTGTTTACCAGCAAACAACATACCCACATTGCAAGTCAGAAACAGCAGTTTAAGCAGTAGTGGTCGCTGGCTGGTTCAACATGGAGTTCAGTCCACAATACAACTTGTTGCTGAAGATGGTGATGGCGATAACATAACATATGAAATTGTTGGCAATGTGAGCGATGTGATAGTTGGCGATGATGGAGTGCTCACATACAAACCAGATTCTAAGAACCCCATACTTCTTCAGTAAGTAAAACGTTAAAACTTTATATTTTATAAAATGTAAATAAGAAGAATGCATTATTTGAGTTGTAGAGAGGTTGATTGCTTTTATGATGAGTTTTGTGATTGAGTATTAGGGTTGAGTCTGTAGTTCTTTCCCTGAATAAATGTAACTCCAATTGAAATCCGATTTCAGTTAGACTAAAGGCAGCAAATGCTGATTTTTAATCTCTCTCTAAGTTTAGTAAAACATATACATATTACTTCATGTAAAGTAAAACTGAGACATATTACTTCAACTGCCCACTTTTTAAAAGTGTACTCTCTGACATAAAAAAACAATGGCAAATCAATTATACTCCTAGAAAATTGAATTAATTCCATGATTAATATTTATTTTATTTAATAACTAAAACTTTTTCTAGGGTCAGGGCCAAAGACTCAGCAGACGCATACTCCCCTGTGGTTTTTATACCTGTGACAGTGTGTCCAACATGCAGTGGACATGGCATCTGTAATGTGGATATCACAAGGGAGGAAGAGTTTTTTAATGGCCGCTTCCAGATATTAACCTGTGATTGTTTCCCTGCCTATACAGGTTTGAAATTAATTCAATTCTACTATGTTTTCTTTACCAGACAGGTTTGAAATTAATTTAATTATTTTTTTGTTTTCTTTATCAGATAATTGAAATATAATTATAGATTTATTATAAATATATAATTTAACTTAAAGAAATAAAAGACAATTAGAAACATAGATCAACAAATCAGTTTAGATAGAAAGGAAAAGAAGACATTTTGGATACAAAAATGTTTTAAATACTTTTATATAGAATGAATTAAACATCAAATTTGTTTTGTCATTTTATTAAGCTTATTTCAAAAACCAAAATCAGTTTCCATTGGCAATACACTAAAACTATCTAGATCTACGTAAATTATAATTTTGAAAAAAAAAAACAGCTCAGAAATTTAAAAAATAGTGTTTATTAAATTTCTGTTTATTCTTTTACTTTCTTTCATAGCTGTCTTTGGAAACATAGGTGCCTTTTTATAAATGATTGTTCTGATTAATAATTGAAAATGTTAAGAATATTAATGTTTAAATAAAAACAATATCTATTAGTTATTACTTTTTTAGCCCTTAAGTATATAGATTAATTTAAATAGAAATATAATTTTAGAATAAAAAAAGCAGATTTTGTTTGATAGGCCTAATATTTAAAAAAACTTGCAGCCAAAAATTTAAAGGATTTAATTTTGTATTTAAATTTGCTAGGTGACGACTGTGAATCAGAACTTGATGCCTGTGCAAATGAACCATGTTCAAAAGGACAGGACTGCACTGACTTAACTGCAGCTGAACAAGGGAATGATACCATTGGTTACACATGTGGTGTTTGTCCAATAGGATTTAAGAAATTAAATGGCAGATGTGTTGGTTAGTATTTTATATTTCTGATGCTAGAGCTTACAACTGCTAACCCTAAAGTCTCAAGTTCAAGTCTGTTGGACATCCCTGAGTCCACCCAGCTCTGATTGGTACCTGAATCACGTTTTGGAAACCATATTAGTTGGGTATAGTGCTAATTGCACTTTATATACCAAGGTCTTTGAGACAGTTGAACTCTACTTCATCTGACCCTTGTGTCTAAAGAAGCACAAATGTAATAGATGATGATATTAATTCATTGTATTATTACTCACTTGTAGCAGTACAAAAGCCATGTACTTTATTTAAAGTAGTTAATATTTTATATATTTGATATTGGAATTAACTTACAGTAATACTTTTGCTACCGTTATTGAATAAATTGAATAAAATGTATACATTGAATATATTGAATATATTGCAACCATTAAATATATTGAAAACATTAAATACATTGAATAAATTGAATATAATGAATACATTGAATACATTGAATACATTGAATACATTGAAGACATTGAAGACATCGAATACAATGAATGTATTGAATATGTTGAATACGTTGAATACATTGAATACTTAGAATACATTGAATACAATGAATACAGTGAATACATTGACTAAATTTACTACATTGAATACATTGAATACATTAAATAACAACATATTTTTATGTATTTGCCACAAAAAAGATATTGATGAATGCAGCAACAAGACCATTTGTGAGCAAGTGTGTACCAATACAGAGGGATCTTTCCTTTGTAGTTGTCAAGCTGGTTACAGACAAGTTTTAGAAAATGGAGGAAGCTGTTCAGGTAATTATTTTACATTTTACTTTTTTAAACAAAGAATGAAAATGTCATGGAATTGGTTTTATCATCATGTTAGTTAAATTTAAATTTTTGAAAATTTTTGAAAACTATGTGAAATTATAGCATGTTTTTGTTGGAAGCAACCTCACTAACATTAGCCCAAACTAAAGTACATACTTTAACCCTTATCTTACTGTCTGTTTGTCCTGAAACTTGCACCACTATTAAAAACAACATGAAAGAATACAATTACTATATTTATAATCATTCATTATAAAACCATATAAAGTTAATTTCAATTTTAATGCCCATAAATTCAATATTAATCAATTGCAATTAGCTCATATATTTTCAAATAGTAGCTGATTTAAATAATTAACTGATATAGCAGACACACAAAAATAAATATTTAAATTTTCTTTTTACCTTAACAATTATTGAAAATATATTAATTTGACAGATATCAATGAATGTGCTGAAAGAACATCCAAATGCCAACAGAATTGCACCAACACCAAGGGCAGCTACTCTTGTTCCTGCCAGCCAGGTTATACTTTGGATACAAATGGCTTCACATGTACAATGGGTAATGAGTTTTAATATTTGATTTAAATAGAAAATAAAATGTTATTGAAATTAAAAATTTTAAAAGATGGTTATGTAAGCCATTTTAGAAATGATCTTGGAAACAGGTTTATTTTTTTAAATACAAATAGCTTCACATGTGCATCAAGTACTGAATTTGATATTGAATTCAGTATAGAAAATTATTATTAGTAGGATTTTGAAAGTTGAACATGTAGATCAAAGAAAAAAGTTAAAAAAATAGTAATTTAAAACTATGATGAAATTTATACCTGTTCTGAGGCAAAAATTAAAGATATATTGCAGAAATTCACATCAACATAGGTTATAGAGACCAAAATAGCAACTATTTATTCTGGTCTGTGTGGGCTTATATTCATAATATCTACCAGTTTTCACACCTCTGGTTAGCATAAACCTATGTCTTAATTTGAATTGTCATGCATTATAGAAATTAAAAATCATATTAAAATTTGTATTACCTTTAGGGCTTACTTTAAAAAAAAAGTGTACATTCTTTTTATAGTGCAAAGATCTTAATGCTTGCAAATGGTATTAAAATCTTGAAATTCTAGAAGATAAAAGTTCAGAAGACAAATTTGTAGTGATATCATACAAATTCTTATGTTTTAAACCTAATGCAAATTTTGCAAGTATTGATTTCTTTTATAAGTTGAAAGCATTCATTTTAATATGTTCTTTTGTATGCATGCAAATGTAATTGAACTTTTAAACATGGGCTAGGTATTTTTAAGTATTTAAATAATCACCGATTAATATAATTTTTACCTTAAAAGCATTCTTTAATAAGGGACTTTGCAACTAACATGTTCTCTTTTCCACCTATCGTAACACACTTTCGTTATTGCTATTTGTACTTGTTGATTCCAGGTATGAATTTTTAAAATAGTTGAATTTTTAAATGTTTTTTCTTATTGCAACTGAAATAATATTCATTCTTCTCCCTATCACTTAAAACAATCTGATTACAGACTCTAAAAACCAAGAGCTCTGCTATCAATGTCAACAAGTTTGTCAAGTCAACAATGAACAAGTTACCTGCAGTTGTAGATTGGGTTATGAAGTGGATCCAGATGACAACTCAAGCTGCATAGGTAAAAATCTCTTAATACAATATTCTAATTATAAAACAGAGGTGTCTTGAGGGAGAGGGGGGGGGGGGGGATTTATGGGGTGTGACACCAAGGCAAAAATTGCAAGTTACTTAGGGGTGATACCAAATTTAATAATTTTATTATGAAAATGATGCATTTTTCCCCACATTAATTAATAGGTATATTAATTTAATGTTCTAACAAATAAATGCTATTAGGCAAAATGAGAGTAGTGTGACACCAAGTACAGCTATATATATATCTTGAGGCCTTTGTAGCCTTCGTAGC
Organism: Physella acuta; assembly: GCF_028476545.2. Lineage (NCBI taxonomy): Eukaryota > Metazoa > Mollusca > Gastropoda > Physidae > Physella > Physella acuta. Next base: position 106,095 of record NW_026731755.1, on the reverse strand, counting down.
CTTAAATATATATATATATATATATATATATATATATACATATATATATATATATATATATATATATATATATATATATATATATATATATATATATATATATATATATATATATATATATATATATATATATATATATACATATATTATAATTTTTTTTAATTTGGGGGTGACACCACAAGGTGCCTCTATGGGTGACACCCCACCTAGCATCACAAATGATTATGAATACTGGCAAGGAAATAAAATATCTTGTCAATTTATTATTTTTAAAAAATTACTTTTTTCAGATACAAATGAGTGTTTAAGTGTAGCCCAACCATGCAGCCAAAACTGTACAAATCTTGAAGGCTCTTTCCAATGTTCTTGCAATGCTGGATACAAGCTTGCAACTGATGGGGTGACATGCACAGGTAGAGTAAATACAAAGTTACAAATATATACACAATATTGGCCTAACATTTTATGATTTCAATTTCAAAGATTATTCTGATTTTAAAATAAAATGATTCAGTTCTAAAATAGAATAAATTAGAAAAAACCTTGTACAATAAAAATGTCAACATCTTAATAAAAATTTAGTGTTCTCTAAACTAAATATAACTATACTTGCAAAGAACAAAAATGTGATACTTTATATTTTGAATATATTGTTGCTTAATGCCATGGCCTGCAAAATAAATAAATAATGTTGATACTGTTTATTTTAAAAATAATTTGAATTTAAAAAAGGATATTTACCACTATTTTTACAAGAGAAAGCAAAGAAAAATGGTTTCATTGCTTGTATTTTTAAATTATATTTTAATTTTAAATAAATGTTTTGAAAAAAATAATAGGCTCTGTATCACAGCTTGAAAAAAGATAATATATTCTTTGGTCAGTATTTAAAATTAAATTATAATTTTTAAAAAAAAAAAAACTACATATTTTTATTAAATAATTTTTAAAATATTTTTTTACATTTTTAAAACAATTAAAAATGACATTTCTGAGTTTTTTAAATTGAAATTTAATTTTAAGCCAGTATTTTTCAAAAATAAAAATTGTTTTTGGTCTATATCCCAGCCTGCAAACAACCCTACTATGGTGAGAACTGCTCAAGCATCTGCCAGTGCAGTGGCCATGGAAACTGTAGCTCAGTCACTGGCTGTGTCTGTGACAAAAACTGGACCGGCAAAAACTGTGAACTGGATGTGGATGAGTGCAAACAACCCAACGCCTGCCCTGAAGGGTTTGTCTGCAAAAACACATTTGGCTCTTACAGTTGTGATTGTCCTAGTGGATTTGTTAAAGAAAATGGTTCCTGTGTAGGTAAGAATACTGCGACTTGCATTTTATTAATACATGTTAAAAATTGATTTTAATGCATTCTATGTGATAATGACCTTAGTTGAAAAGTGGGTTGGAGGGTGAGTGAGCAAACAATTATACCATTCTAGACTAGATATTCAATGTGATGTAGTTTTTTAAATTGTTCTAAAATGACTGACAAGGTCCACTGACAATGAAGTTTGTTTAAATGCCATGTATAAATAAAAAAGTTATTATTAGTTTGTTCTAGAGTAATCATTGATCAGACTGAGTCTATTTGTTATGGCTTTCTAAATTGGACTTATTTATACTAAATAAATTGGACTTATAATTTTTGTGTATTTATTATTAATCAAAATAATACTAATCTGAATGATTAGTTTTTAAAAATCTCATATTTTGTAATAAGTCACTGATTAAATTATTCCATATTTGATTGTAGACTTTGATGAGTGTAAAGACATTTACACCAACACAATTTGTGACAAAACTTTGGAAGTTTGTGTCAACACAGTAGGCAACTACAGCTGTTCATGTAAGCCAGGATATGCCAGGAATGCTCAGAATGTCTGTGAAGGTTTGTTGTTTTATTTCTATTAAAAAATACTATAGATGTTTTTTTTAAAATATTAAATAATTTTAGTATTTAATGTAAAAGTATAATTAAATTTAAATAGTTCTGACTCAAGTTAGGGAAAATAGAATAGACTTGTCAAAGCTACAGACTTAAATAAACTGCGTTACAAATACTTTATAACTTAAATGTATGTTTAGGATTGAAGTTCTATGTTACATTTAACTAAAGTAAAAATATGTTATGTAGTTTTTTTATCTTTATTTTTTTTTCTCCATTAGAAATTTTTTCTTCAACAGAAGATCAAATTGGCTAAAATATTAGATTTTAAATCTATTTTAACCAACTAAAACAAATGACATTTGGTTTATCATTTTACTCAGCGCCAAAACACAAAATGTTTTTATTTTTACCTGTAGACATAGACGAGTGCAAGAAGAAAACAGATAAGTGCCAACATATCTGTGAGAACATACCTGGTTCATACAACTGCATGTGCTGGCAGGGTTACTATCTCTCTGAGGACTGGACCACATGTATCAAAGGTTGCCCAATCTTTGAAATTTATTGTTCCGAATATGAGAGATTAAATTCTACTACTTAACCGAATGTATAGGGGTTATTAACTAGAATACCAAATAGGATTTTAAACTTAATTTTTGAAAGGCTTTAATAATTAGAAACTAAATTTGTTTATCTTAAATTTGAAACTATATTTAAGCAAGAAAGCCCTTATTACATGATAATCTGACTATTTTTACAATTGTATTGATAGCATTATATTATAAAACAGTATTATTATGAGTAGTCCTACTTAAAATTTAGAGATTCAAGACAAGATTGAAAAACAAACTGCATCTACAAGTGCAGTTTATATGCTGGAATGTGTTGGAATAAATTGATTATATTTATATTGTCAATCAAGAAGATTGCCAATATAAACACAATTGTTTTTGAATAATTTACAGTAAGAGATCCATGTCAAGGCATGGCTATAAACTGCAGCTATGGGTGCAGTGTTAGTGCTAGTAAAGTAGCCACATGCTTGTGTCCTAGAGGGTTTATACTAAAGGAAGGTAACCTGTGTGAAGGTAAACATTCTACTTGCAATTTTCTGTCTTACTTTAATGAGTGTACATTATCATAAAAAATAGCTTTACTTTATGCTTTTTTTTGGTAGAATTGGTTATCAGGAATAATTAGATTCAAAACTTTTTAGATATGATCATTTATGTTTTTGCAACATACTTTAATTTTTGAAATTTTTAACAGTTAAAGTTTTTTTATTGTAACTAGTGAAGCATATTTCTGTAGTCTTAAAACATTAGCATTATTCAATGAGTTTAATTTGAATTATTTATTATTTACTTTCTTAGAATTGTTGGAATTTTCACATGATCTTCTTTCTTAAACATTGAGAAAATATATTCAGTTAAACTTAATAAAAAAAACGTTTGAAAATGTTTCATTGATTAAATAGCAGTTTAGACTATATTATACAAATAGGCCTATAAATTACAAAAATAAAACCCAATTTTTAATTTTTAAATATGTTCTGTTAAAAATAAAGTATCCAACATTAAAGAATAAGCATGAGCTTACAATGTAAGTAATATTTTAAAATAATACTTTTAAGATGTTATAGTATTTATTAATAACTAATTCAGATATTTTCTATAATCTTGCAAACACAGACATCAATGAATGCCTGAATGACACAGACAATGAGTGCACACTGCATTCATCTTGTGTCAACACTGACGGCAGCTACACCTGTTCTTGTTCAGCTGGCACCATGCTGGACAATGATGGACGCACCTGTATTGGTCAGTACATTTTCATGTACAAGTTTATTGTTGTTGTCAACTACATATATGATAGAATAATTGACATAGGAGCACATTAGAACTTAGATTAGCCTGGAATGGGTGACTGGTTTTCAGGGCGGCGTGGTCACACTTGCTCACACACAGACCTCTGTATTGTCTAAGCTTTAGCCCCAAGTGGCCGGCTGTAAAATATATTTGACAAACTTCCTAACATCTTTGTGATATACACATTCATTAAGACTTCAGACACATACAATTTTACAATTGTTACAAAGATAATACATTTACATTAGCTTTACACAAGGCCTACCATAAACATTACTAAAAAATATCCTTCTCATTTATACATTGTTTTATACTAATCCATACTTATTAATTAATATTATAACAGTACAGCTAATAAAAGTAAGTGTTAATTACCTTCCAATGAAGCCACACAATCCTCTAAACACGTTGCCAAACCTACGTTTAATTTCTCAGTGGAGAACAAGTGCCATAGAACCAAAATGAGTATGATTTTATGATGGCAAGTGCCTTAGCACCAAAAAAACGTGTAGCTCCGAAGAGTGGAGAAGGTAGAGTGACCGGGCTGTGGCGTCCCTACCCTACAGGTCACATGACTCAGGCTCCGCCCTCGTGACCGCAGTCTGGGGTTGAGGCCCGGTCAGCCTTACAATACCGCTGGACTAAGGTCCAGGTGTGTACCGTTACCTGTGGGGTAGAAGGGGGGAGAGGTGGAGACATCATGATATATATTTATAATCTATCATAACAATGACTCCAGAAAAGTTTTAGTGGATAGCCATTACAATATTTGACATCAATTTGGTTGCAGTAATTAAATTGAGAGCACTTATATTAGTATAAAAACATTTGTATTCAGTATAAAATAAAATTGATTTAATATTAAACTACTCTTTAAATAATGAAAAACAAATCATGAAATCTTTATGTGGTCTTTGGAATAGCCTTCAACTAAATTCTCTTTCTGTAATCAGTTTATGTGTGATGGCTTTATAGTATCATCATTAAATTCTTAATTGCAGTTTAGTATAATCAGAAATTACTACTTTTCAGCTTGCAGTGGGGGGACATGGGGATTTAACTGTAACCAAACATGCAGCTGTAGTTCAGGGTCAGATCACTGTGATGCAGCTACTGGTTGTGTTTGCAAGTCTGGTTATACAGGTGGGTATTTGATACAGAGGTGGGTATTGGATTTAGAAGTGGGTTATGGATATAGAGGTGGGTTATTTATAGAGGTGATTCTGGATATAGAGGTGTGTTCTGTACACAGAGTTGGGATTTGTATATAGAGGTGGGTTATGTATAGGAGTGGGTTATGTATAGAGTTGGTTCTGGACGTAGATGTGGATGACATAGAGGTGGGTTTGAAAATAGAGGTGGGTTATGTATAGAGATGAGTATGGCCATAGTGGTGCCGCTGGATACAAGAGGTGGGATTTGTTTAAAAATTTGGGTTTTGTATGTAGAGGTAAGCTGTGTATTGAGGCGGTAACAGAATAAATAATTAGGTATTGTATTTAGAGGTGGAATCTCGATAGAGATTTAAAGGGTGGGTCTTACTTACAGATGAGGGCATCTTTTATAGAAGTTTGTTCAGTGTAGAAGTAGACAGCTGCAGTTTTAGGAGTGGGTTTATTTTATTGAGGTCAGTCTTACTGATTTTTGAGTTAAATTCAAATTACTACAATTGATATTAGTATATGCAATATATTCTCTCAACTTTTCTAAACACCTGCATTGTACTCCTTCTTTTTTCTGCCAAGTACAAAACTACTAAAAGCAGTATCAACAATTTGATTTTGAGGAATAGATTGAAGACATGTATCCATTTTGATAATTAAAATTGTATTTGCTTTAACCAGGAGCGCTGTGTAATGTTGACATTAATGAATGTGTCACTGGGGATTTGGTGTGTAATTCAAGCACCGAAGTTTGTGTCAATTTACCTGGAAATGCTACCTGTGAGTGTCAATCAGGCTATTCAAGAACCGGAGACATTTGTGCAGGTGTGTTTTTCCACTATAATCCATTCCACTATAATTTCCATAGTAAATCCACTATAATAAAAAATATGTAATCTTTATTATTCTAACATTTTTATTTAATATTTTTAGATTTGAGATCATAGTTTGAGCATGATATTTTTTTAAGTACAGGAATCCACTATAATAAAACATAGGTCATTTTTATTTTACTAACATTTTTATTTAATATTTTAAAATATATTTTAGCTTTGAGAACAAATTTATAGTTTGGTGGGTTATTTTTTAAAGTGCAGGAACTTACATGTTTCTCTCTTATTATATTTATCTATTATCATTATCTATAGATTATCTATATATAGTTATTCAATATTATTGATGAGCTGTATGTTGTTTCAGACATAGATGAATGTCTGAGTCCTTCAACTAACAACTGCAGTCAACAATGCAACAACACTGCTGGTGGATTCAACTGCTCATGTTTCCCTGGCTTCACTTACAACTCAAACAACAACACGTGCTCAGGTTAAAAACAAGCATTTTTTTTTTACAGCTCAGCTAACATTTGATGCTCCTTGAAATAAAATTGTAGCTCTGCTACAAATATTCATTTTTTTCTCTTTTGAAATCTAAAACATTATCTCACTTAAAGTACAAAAATATTCCTTACAATTACATTGCAAATTTTAAAAAAAAAACTTTCTTTTTAAATATTTTCTTTAGTTTTAAATGAAAGTGTTTCAGTTTATTATAAAATGTCTTTAATTTTCAACTCTTGATACAACAGTTAACTAAGAGGCTATTTTGCTAGCAGTATAAATTTCTAAAGAAAAATAATACATGTTTTCTTTTAAATATGTTGTATTTTAGATAAAATGAAAGCAGTTGCTGTTTCATTCAGCACTTAATTAATAAAACACCTGTATAAAATTTAAAAATAACACCTATTTTGTAATGCACTATTTGCAGATATAGATGAATGCTTGACAGGAACATCAAAATGTGACCAGAACTGCACCAATACTGAAGGGAGCTACACATGTTCTTGTACACCTGGTTGGTCGCTAGACGCAAATGGTCTCACATGCAAAGGTAAGTGCTTTTGAGCAAGTTTAATGCTGTCTAGAAATGTAAAATAACCTGCTCAAATAAATGTTAATGATACATAACAATAGCCTGTTTCATAATATCTTTTTCCTGTTATTAACATTCATAGGTGCAAGGTTTGGGGTATTGATTTAAGTTTTATTATAATGTTTTTTTGTTATGATAATGTTAGGGAAATTTTTTTTTAGCTAGTATTTTTAAGAAATATAGTTGGGCATGTATCCTAATGCTGATATAGCAATTTCATAGCATATCAAAATTTTATTTGACTAATTTTTAACTAAGCTTTTGTAAAATAAAATATGAGATAAAAATATTTCGCAATTAAGTAAAGTAGTATATTAAAATACAAATAGGGATTCCAAAATTGGAGTCAACAATCCAGATGATACATTACAAGTTAACAAATAGTACTAAATTATAATGTTGGAGGACATTTGACTTACTTGACTTAGTCCTCTTTGCTCCTTATGGAACATAGGGCCTCAACCATTTCCTTCCATTTCTTCCGATCCCCGGCTATTAATTTTGTCATCTCTCAAGACATCCCTGTTGGCTTCAGTTTTTCAAGAAGACTCCGCCTCCAGGTCTGTCTTGGGCGCCCTCTCTTCTACTTTCCCTGGAGGTTCCTGGAGGACATTTACTCTAACAATAAAGTTAAGAAGATGATGAAAAAAATTGTTTTGGCTGGTCGCATTGTTAGGGCAAGGTACAAGGAAGCCAATAATTGCTTTGAAATGCCTTCCCAGTATAATGTTTAAATATAAAATTTGAGGATCCATAAGACAGATTTGAAGTCTCCTGTTCACTTGAACTTGGCAATTAAAGACATGATTTTGTGTTAAAATCAATTTATCTAAAGCTACATCAAATCTGATTTATATTTTCTACTGCAGATGTTGATGAGTGTGTCCTGTCTACATCAAACTGTCAACAGAAATGTACAAACAATGTTGGCAGCTATACATGTTCCTGTTATGATGGCTATGCTGTTAGCAGCCAGAATGCTTCAGAATGTCAAGGTAGGTTCCTATTTATACAATTCTTTACAACTTTAAATTTTAGAGTCATGCTTTAAGATATCTTTTTATTGTATGAAGACATAGTTTCTCTAATATTTAGATATTTAGAAATGATTGTTTGAGCAGTTTATTTTATGAGTATTCCTATTATTGCTGATTCTGTAAAACAATATTTTTGAATACTAGTATTTTCTCTTTTATTGGTTTAATTACTGCATACATTTTACTCATTTTACTTTTACATTAGTTACATTTTCTTAATATGACAATTATAGTAGCAGTAAAATTTATAACAAATAATAAAGATTTAATAAAACATAATTACAGAGTTAATATTGCACCTAATTAATAAAAGAGTAAAAAAAAAAAAAAAACTAGCACCTATTGCATGTAATGTGCTTTTTGCAGATGAAGATGAATGCCTGACAAAAACATCAAAATGTGACCAGAACTGTACCAACACTGAAGGGAGTTACACATGTTCTTGTACAACTGGTTGGTCACTCGATGTAGATGGGCTCACATGCAAAGGTTGGTGTTAAAGGTCACGCTGTGTGATGTCCACCCTGAGTTCACTCAGCTCTGATGGGTGTCTGAAATTTGTGCTGGAAAGTAAACGCCACTGGTCATAGTGCTGACCGCACTATACCGGCATATGATAAGGTCACTGAAACAGATGAACTCTACTTTATCCATCTCATTAGTCTTGGCCACAAATGGGAAAAATGAAGTATAATTAAGGCATTTATTTATTGTTTTAAATAGCTCTTAATTAAAATTAAAGTTAAGGAGTTTTCCGACATTTTTCCTCTGTACCATTAGACTTGATAAATATTACAAAATATGCAATTAAAATGTCAGTTTTATTGTGTCAGTAATGGTCAGTTAACCAAAAGCAAAAGCAAATGTTATTTTCACTTTTTACAACAGACACAGACGAGTGTGCCTTGTCTACATCAAACTGTCAACAGAATTGCACAAACACTGTTGGCAGCTATACATGTTCATGCAATGATGGCTATGTGGTTAGCAGTCAAAACGCTTCCGAGTGTCATGGTAGTTTCATTTATTTATATTGCTCTTATGTACACAAATATATTTTTCTTGTGCAGAATCAAAATTTTATTTTTGAGTCTGTAATTATAAATTCAGATACACATGCTGGTTTTGTTTAATTAATAAAATTGCATTACAATATGTTATTTTATGTAGTTGTTTGAGCTACTTTTAATTGAATGATTTTTTAGACATTTTTTTGTGTTTTCGGTTTAAATAAAAAAAATACAATCATTTGTATTTACATGACAAAACTGTATTATAATTATTTAATTTTGTCTGTAAGTGATTAAGCTATTTTTAAAAAATTAAATGCTTTTTGACACATTGTTTTTTTTGGTAGGAACTTCAACTCATAATGTTCAAATCACATTTCAAATGGATGTGTCTGAACTTGAACTAGAAGATGTTAACAGCACAGACTACAAAACATTAAAGCAAGAAGTGGAATCACATGTATGCTTACATTTATGTTTTAAATAACTTTCTATTACCCTTTTTTCTAACAAAGATGTTTTGAGAAATCCAGTTAAAGAAGTTTTTAAAACTGAAATCTATGAGTCTGCAGAGATATAATAATTTGTTTCATCTAAGTTTTAAAAAAAACAAAAGCAGTGTTTTAATTTTTGCAAATTTAAATGAAGAAGTGGCATTAAAAAAAAAGTACGCCACTAATTTCCCAAATAAATTTATTGAGAAAGCTTCATATAGAGTTATAACTATTTATCAATCTTAGAATTCACAATATATGAAGTTATAGTGCCAAGAAAATGAATTAAGGGCGCTTCTTGCCTCTTTGTTTTAATGAAACACGATATATAAAAATATAGAATTTATTTTGGCTATTTCCCTTTTAACCTCTATTTATATATTTACAAATGCAAACTAGGCAATATCAAGAAGAGAACATTGAAAGTATAAAAACTACTAATTGGAAAAACAATTGTTAACATTTAATAGGCCTAAAATTTTCATAATTTTTTAAAATTTGTTTTACTAATATTATATAAAGCAGGAAAAAAAAAGAATTCTGAACTGTCTAAAAATATGTTAATGTTGTATTAGTCTGTTTTTTCTAATTTATTTTCCCAAGTATTTGCTCATATTGTGAATTTGCAAACACATTTGCATTTATTCATTAGATGTTCAAGAGACTTCATGCAACTGGCTTGGCTATACTTGATGTTAAAGTAAAGAAAATGAGGTAAGAGTTTAGCAAAGAAATAGTAGCGTAGTAAAGTGCCTTTTCAAACTTCACAGTCCAGTAGAGTTCACCTGGTTCTATGACCTTGGCATGTAAAAGGGATAGGGTGGTCAATATATGCTTAACATCCTTTACTTTCCCTATCAGTGGACTCAGGGACACTCTACTTAGCAAAGAAATACTGTGCTGTACTGGCGCTCTACTGCTAGACCACGCCATCCCACTTAGAAAAGAAATACTGTATTTATACCTGTTGATTGCTTAAGCACACATATAAAATGCGTTAATTAATATTTCTATTCAATTTTATCTTGTGCATTTGACTTTTCTCCTCCTTAAATAGCTTTTAATTTTCTATGGGTCCTTTTAAAATGTCTCGCTTTAAACCTTTAAAACCTTTTCTATTTAACTTCATATCTCAAATAGTATTCATTCTATTAGAATTCATCTGTAACATTTTCTCTTCTTGAAGAAAGGGAAGTCTCATCACAGACCTCGCTGCATTAATTGACAAAGTCCTTGAAACCAACCCAGAAAAAGCACTGAAAATTTCTCTACAGTTAGCTATTGGTGAAGTCAGTAACTTGAACAATAAGTCTTCTGTTATCATAGATATCACTGTGGAATCTAATCCAGGTAAGACCAGAGATACAATTTAATTAATTACTTGTAGATATTCATCCCATAACTTGAATTTACAAAGTATCAAAGGATGGAAACTTTGTTATTCAATGCTCATATTGTAGTGGAGCCTGGCCTATTGGTGAAAATTGTGGTGTCGAATAGTGATAATAAACTTCATGTCTTGCCATTGTCAAGACATAGAATGTGCAATACATTTAAGAACTGACATTTACTATGTGATGTAAAGTATCATAACAATCAAATAAATTATTACAAGGATCATGCACATATATAACACAAAAAGGAGAAGTATGTTATGCATTTCAATATGCTTTAAAACTAGAAAGGCTTGAACAATTAAAAATTTGTCAACACAAAACCTTTTTTTTTAGTCTATGCATCCACTTGTGAACTACGAAATCGAACAAATCCATGCAAGGGGAATGAACGCTGCTCAATTGAAAATGGTTCCACTGTTTGCCGGTAAGTTACTAGGGTTACCAGCTTATATTTTTATGAAAATATTTTACCACATATAGAGAAATAAATAGTTTTAAGTTTTTAATAACTCAGACACAATTATTTGTCGATTAGTCATTTGTTTTCTTAAATTTCTTGTTTTTAACTGTTTTCTTTTTCTCATATATTTTCAGAGTTGAAGAATCAAGTATGTTTATTTTTCAATTTTATATTGTTTGAGAAGTTATATACTTTAAACTATTTCTATCACAGTTATTTTTAGCTTGCTATTGATAATAATTTTGTTGGTTAGCAAACTTATTCTTAATGACTTAATAGATCTTAATTTAATTTAGTGTTTAATTAGTAAAATCAGATTATAGATCTATTAAATCACTCATATGGTTAACAGTCAGCTATTTTATATTGTCTAATATTAGGATATTAGATGATTCATCTGGTTTACATAAATTATACATAGCTACTAGTGAATTTTGAATTTACATCATTCATTTTTAAACTAGCAAACTGTAAATACAATAAACTTCTGATCACCTATATAAAAATAAAACAAAATGGCTTCCATAAGTATGATAATGTTTTATGTATGTGTATCTTATTATAATAAGTATGTATGCTCTTTTAAAATCAATACAGGTTACCTACAGACCCTTCTAGGACTTTCCATTGGATTACCAGCTGCAACGATTATCTTAATTGTATCAGGGCTGGTAATTTACTATTGCTGCAAAAAAATGTCTAGAAAAAATAAAATATTTATTTAACTATATTATTTTTATTACAACTTTTCAGAATATACCAGTTGATTTTATGTAATTACCATTTAAATAAAGTTTTTGAAAAAAATTAATATATTTTTAATTTACTAAAATAACTTAATTACATTTTTTATCTTTTGCAATTTCAGTACAATATAAATATATTTTTTGATCTTTAAACTTCCAAAAAAAATATCATTAGATTACTATCTTCAAACATGCTTGTTTTAATTGAATTAACTACTTGCTTTGTTATTAAACTTAAAAATGCAGAAACATGGATTGTAAAGAGTAATAATCTTTTACAATTTTTTCAACATAGATTTTTAAAAATATTTTCATTCTGTAAAATATTTAATCATATAAATAGGCTCAACTATATTTTTCAAATAAAATAACTGTTAGCTATATAATACACATTGAAAATAAATAATAAAATAGTTTTTTATTAACATAAAATAATTAGTGAAGTTACTTAATTGTACAAGTGTTTTCATTTTCCTTTTGAAAGGATTCTCTATGGAATTCCATATTTTTACTTCATAAAAAATATATATTCTACTGATCAGGCTTAAGACAAAAATACTTTTAATGTAAACACATAGTACTGCATGCTTTAGTCCAAACAATTATTTTAAATTAGATTTGGAAATGATGATTTTTCAAACTTTTGTAAATTCCAGTGATTGCTGCAAAACTGAAATTCAAAATATAATAGCAAATTTGTTTCTTTAACTTGTCATTTACATTAATGTTTAACCATGAACATGTTGTAACATGTATAAATGTTTATATCAACATAATTATTTGAATGTAAAAATTTTAACTTTATCAGGGTAAAAAAGAAAATTATTATTATGTGTTTAAAAAATATCTTTTTAGCATGTGAAAACATTTAATTCCAAAAGCCAATTTAATCAAGCAAATAAAATCTTTCATTTTTAAACAAAGTAGTAAAATAAAGGGGAAAAACTTGTAAAAAAATGTAATACAAATTCAAATCAAAAGCTTAATATTGTAAATAAAAAGAAGTACTCACATCTAAAGATACAACACATTTCCTTTAGGTATTTAGACTGTTTTATTTAAGCACAATTACAATATTTTGTAGATTTTGTACATATCAAACAGTGATTGCCTTAAATACGTTTATTAAACTTCTACAAAAACTTGTCTTTAAAACCTGTACATCAGTAGCTCTTAAAGAAATAAAAATCGTATTTTTAACAGAATTTCTTAATAATTGTTTCTTCTGTTTCTGGATTTTTATTTATCTAATTAAAGAAATTAAACTTACACATAAAACTTATTTACACGACACGCATATTATGCTCATACATTTTCAGAAACTGGCAGAAAGGTAATTTTACATGAAAAAAAATTATTTTGATAACAAGCTTGTATAGGCTATATTTATGGAAAAATGAATAAAAGGACTTTTTTTAAATACATAATAATGCGCCACTTTTTAAATAGCTCAAAGAAAAAGTTAGATGGTATGCTATACGGTACTATACCGTAACTGAACATTTATAAATGAATCTAATCGCATGGCCTAAAGAATTGCTCTTCAAATTAATGCACACAATGTGTGTTTAAGCTCGGAAAGTTAGTACTTTATAATAATATAGCTATTTTTAACCAATTTAAAACAACATGTCAAACATCTTAAAAAAAGTCTAATTTTATGCCACATTACATTACCATCGAATCTATGGCATACGTATCAAATTTTAAAGAATTAGGGCCTGCAGAAAATTCTATTAAAAGTTTCGACTCAAGGCGAAGTAAAAAGTCTATATTTACAAAGGGACATTTAATTGAAAATGTTATAAATTCTAAACACGGGGGAGCGGATGGCGTACAAAGCTTAATGAGCACATAAGTCACGACCATTTAGAAATAACGTTTACCTCAAATGCCAATGTAGGGCCTGTATTATCTATATATATATATATATATATATATATATATATATATATATATATATATATATATATATATATATATATATATATATATATATATATATAATTACTATCCGTATGTCATTACCATATATATATATATATATATATATATATATATATATATATATATATATATATATATATATATATATATATATATATATATATATATATATATATATATACATATATACATATATACATATATACATATATACATATATACATATATATATACATATATACATATATACATACATACATACATACATACATACATACATACATACATACATACATACATACATACATACATACATACATACATACATACATACATACATACATACATACATACATGCATGCATGCATGCATACATACATACATACATACATACATACATATATACATACATACATACATACATACATGCATGCATACATACATACATACATACATACATACGTACATATATTTATATATATATATATATATATATATATATATATATATATATATATATATATATATATATATATATATATATATATATATATATATATATATATATATATATATATATATATATATATATACCTTAAAACCAGAGGCGTATTCAGGTTTTCGTTGTAGGGGGAGCGATAAGAGCAAATAAAACCGGGAGTGATCTCCCCTAAACTTTCTCGAATATTCTTATATAAAACAACAGGGGATGGGAACTCGGGATATAGTTATGATTTTTAATCCATTTTAAATACATAAGCTTTTTAAAATAAAATAGAATCTCATAGAAAAAAGCAATATTATTAGTACTTTGTAAATTTAGATGCGTTTTTGAGAAATCGGAAATAGCGTAAATTAGTACTTCCCGTCAACGGAAATTTAACAGAAGGTAGAGAGTTAGATCTTTTACTTACATGTGAAATTTCATTTATCTATCTGAAATAGTACTCAAGTTATAGGCTTTTGAAAAATTCAAAGTAGAAAAAGTACCACTTCCGGTTATCGGAAATCGCTCAAAAGTTGATACGGATCTACGATTTTGATAAAATACTTATATATGACATTTCATCAACCTAGCTGTAACGGTACTCAAGTAATCGTGTTTACACACACACACACAGACACAGACACACAGACATACGGACAAGATAGCAAAATTATGTTTTTTACGTATCAGTGAGGTGCACGATTACAATACTTTCTCTATACTACGTATATACGAGAAAGTAAAAAAAGGCGCCGAATTTTTAATACGTTCTATATACGTGTATTATATATATATATATATATATATATATATATATATATATATATATATATATATATATATATAATTACTATCAGTATGTCATTACTTCGCTATGATGTAAAATACATTGAAAGTAGCACTCTGAAGAAATAAGAAAAAGCCCAAACAATGTTGGCCGACAAAACAAAAATTGTATCAATCTAAACCAGGGGTCTCCAAACTTTTCAGCCCGAGGGCCGCATTAACTATCAAATATAACTTCGGGGGTCAGAGTTTTTTCCAGGCATCTCATTGGGGTGGCATTTTTCCTCAGCCACATACAACAAACATTTTTTTCTGTGGACAAAAAGGTCTCCGAGGGCCGGATGAGAGGACCTCGCGGGCCGTAGTTTGGAGACCCCTGATATAAACAATATATATATATATATATATATATATATATATATATATATATATATATATATATATATATATGTCCCCCCGCCCCCCCCCCCCTCGCTACGCTACTGACTGAACACACATATGTGAATGAGCTGTAAACAGTTGTCCATTATAATAGGGAGCAGGATAATTTTTTAAAGGGCCAGTAAACTTTTTTACAAATGTAAATAGATATTTTATTTGTGTGTTTTAACAGTTTATCGTAGTGAGGTCGTTGGGTTAATTTACAAAATAAACAGGCGCATAAAATTAAAGAACTTGCTTTTGACTTTTATTTACATTTAAACCAAACTTTCAACGATCCTATAATGTAATATTTACTATAGACTGTGTATACCGGATCAATTATTACATTATTCAACATATAACATTTTAACAAAGATTGCCTTTATTTATTTCGATCTGACGTATTCTAGTTTCTTTTCAACGTATGAAAATCTAGCTGTCTTTCCTGGGCCTCTGAAAGTTTAATGTATTAATATCCTATTAAAACGTCAGTCTATTGAATAGTTGAATTTCACTATGAACTCAATGCACCGCCTTCGCTGCGTAAGAAAGAAAATAATTTCAATTAGCTCTGAGCTGATTTTTTGATTGAATGAACGATACAACATTGGTCAATTATACGCGTTGAAAGCGTAACATATACTGAATAGATCTTCGTGCGTATGTATTGATAGCTCTGATCGCTGACAGTTAAGGAAGTAAATTATGATTGGTTGAAATAGATAGCAGTACAGAGGAATTGCTTATATGTAAGTGCTTATGTATGTAAAGAAAATAAGTGCTGACGAGACACTTTGTCAACAAAAATAAAGGCAGATTTAACTCATACTGGTAATTAAGGGTTCAAGTCCTTGGTCAAATGAAAAGAATAATTAGGCATCCAATTAAGTCAAATTTAATGTCATAATGCATTGTCTTCATGTCTTGACCCACGTACCAATTACGAACCGTATCTGTCAGTTAGAAGTGTCCGAATTTTCGCTCCGGCGTTTCGATCTAGACAGACAGACAGAGGAAGTGAGTGTCATAAAACGCTTGTAAAAAGGAAAGTTGATCAAAACAAATTCTTCGATACAGCTTTCTCTTAAAAAACCAAGTCGGAACAAAAATTTCGACATCTCAATATATTAATTAACATGTTTAGGCCATTTTATAATCTACTTTGGGCATACCATGCCGAGAACTATTTTATTTGATAAAAAAAATAATGCATAAAATCGACATACATATAATCTTTAGTGAATGTTCTTTATTAGACATACAAACTCTATCGAATGAAGTAAACTAGACGTACACAATCAATAAAATTCAAGCTCTATCGAATGATCTTAATTCGACATAAGAACGCTTATGAATAACCTTGATTAAACTTACGAACTCTATCAAGAACTACATTTTTTGAGGACCACTGATTTACATTGAACGTTGGCCTACATACAGAACTGGGAACATATTTATATGTATATATGTAGCGTTTGATACGCAGCTGACATTGGCGATTAGTGTTTATTCGTGTGAATAATTTTAAATGCCTGTATACAATCTAACGTTACGAAAATAAACCAAGCAGGTAGAATAAAATAAATGAATAAATTTAATATTCGAAATCAGTGTTGTCACTAGGTCGGGCTTCGACCGGTGCGGCACATCACCCCCCCCCCCCCCCCAACCACAAGAATTGTAGAATATATATATATATATATATATATATATATATATATATATATATATATATGTGTGTGTGTGTGTGTGTGCGTGTGTATGTGTGTGTGTGTACATATATATTTGTAATTGATTTTGTTTAATGGTGTCAATTATAGCGCACTATATTTTACTTCGCCTATAAATTTGCAGTTGGTGTCACTCTCACCTCCCCCCTACCTGCTAATAGCTTTTAAATGTTGACAGTTAAAACTAACGATATTTATCTATAGTCGATTGTTAATACATCTGGATGTAGCATTGTTTGCTCAATAGTTTGCATGTTTACGTCAACCCCCCCCCCCCCCCCACTGTCGGGATCGTCAATTTTTACTAAAATACTTTTTAACCATAATTCAGCATTCATTAAACTGACAAAAAGTATAATTGTATAGTAAGTGTCACACCCCCCAAAAAATGGTGTCACCCGGTGCGATCCGCAACCCCGCCCCTGCCTCGCGACGCCTCTTTTTGAAATAAAAAATGAAATTTCAATGTGTGGGCTTGCAAGGGGTCAAACTAGAATGAGGTTTTTGTTTTGTTTTCTTGCTGGTAACAAGCAAACTAAATTATTTTAGCTCATGAAAAACATTTTAGAGTGTTTTATATGAGAAATGTTTACATTAAATGACTAAAGAAGAATGAAGCATTTAAAAATCTGCGTTTCATTATCTTTAATTAGATACCTACTTTAATAATTACAACAATCTATGGTTCAGAAAATACTTTTTACGAACTCAAGCAATTAAATGCTACCTTGTAAGAACTGCTTAATTGCGAAGCTGTTTGTTATTCTTCACTTATGTTTACACGTATTAACACGGAACTCAGAAAAGCTATAGTCCGCTGTAAGCTTGGCAAGTAACTACATTCGAACGAAATAGGCTGGATCTCGTTAACGTTTTTCTCAATACAGAACTTATTCAAAAATACATTATTGGAATGAGCACGACATTTTGTAAAGCGTCTATTTTTTTACTTACTAAGCGGTTGTGAAAAAAAGTTTTGAAGCGACAGTTCACATAACTAAAGTAAATGTAACTTTAAAATCGGGAGTTAAATTATTCTGCCATCTTAACGCTAACCCTATACCTGACCCACATATACACGTTATTCAAGATGTTTTGTTATCCTTTCATACCCGGTACACTCGGTGTATATATTACTTCCTCATTTAAATATATATATATGTATATATATATATATATATATATATATATAATTTCCTCATTTAAATATATATATATATATATATATATATATATATATATATATATATATATATATATATATATATATATATATATATATATATATATTAGCATAAACAAAGTCACCTTGACTTAACCGAACTTGAAAGTGAATGACTTTGTCCAAGCGCTATGAGCAACGCCAAACCATACACAAATACTTCCGTGTTGTCTTCTATAAAGGTTACCTAATTTAACTTTCTTGTCGTTTCAACAGTATTGAAGCGTGGAGGTCCCAACTGACCGATTATTGACACATGCTGAAACGCATGTAACAGCAAAACGGTAAATTGTATTGAATTTCGGTTAATCTATTTTGTAACTGTATCTAAATTTTTCTCTAATATTTCTAATTTTTTAAACTATTGGTAGAAAACGCGATAACTTACTATAAAGACATTACAATTTATTTGTTAATAATATTATTTATTTAGTCCAAAATGGCTCTTTATATATTGGTTCGTGGCTAATTTTGTAACTCGATTTAACCCACTTTTAATGATGCAATTTCACTCACGCATTCACTCGTTTCTGAAAACAACGAAATCATTTCTACTTTTTACATATATTAAATTAGTCATTAATAATCTATATATATAATTCTCTTCTGGGAGACGCTAGAAAACAAGCTGTAAGCGCGCTCCCTACCGCCCCCACCCCTACATGGTCTGGTGAGCTGTGGTTCACGCTAAATATTTACATTCGTGGAGCCGGGTTTAGTGACGGCTATTAGGGGCAGATAATTTTGTTTGAAACGATTTTAAACTTAGGGAAGGTAATTAAGAGGAGGCTGCTTTCACGAGGGGGGGGGGGGTTGGGTGAAAGGACGGTGGGGGTAGTATCGTCCTTAACAATCTACTGATAGTGTTTTAAAGCAAATATTTTCAGTGGCAGCATTGGTACTGTCGAATTCACAAATTATGAATTACTGAAAAGTAGAAAATAAAACAACTAAATAGCGGCGTATGATATGCCGCGGGTCGGCTCGTTAACTTTAAAATTACTAAATCCAATTAAAAAGGGGGATATGACATGCCTAAATACTAGGTGACGGCGGTGAACCGTTGGTCACGGATGGTTGGTTTCTTTCTTCAAAACTGACCACGAAATAAGAAGGGGCAGATAATTGTCTATTAGATGTAAGCTCTGACAGAGAAAAGTTGTCTAAAACACTAACTATCTAAATCTACTCCCTGGCTAATAATCTAAGGGCGTCAGTGCAACCGTGGCTAAACCCACGGTGGTTAAACCCTAACCTTTGTCTAAATTTAAAAAAAAAAGATGATCAACTGACGAAAACTGTATTACAAACGTATTACTTTTCGTCACGGATTTTATTTCTATTTCTATTCATAAATGAATGTATTATTTCTACTATATTTTGTTTCAGAAAATAACAATGGGTATATTCAAGTGGAAAATAAAGCAACAGGTGAAATGTTTATTTGTGTTGGTGGCATTTAACCTCATGCTACTTGGGTCGGCCACAGGTAATTCTTTAACTCAATTGCTTATGTAAACAAGGCAAGGTTGTAAAGAGATATAATTAAGGGAGTGTGGGGGGGGGGGGGGGGATATTAAAAAGTTAACGGTAAAAGACAGTGTGAAAAAGAAAATAACTTTACCGCTATATACAATGAAATAGAGGTGAAATAAAATAAGTACTTTAAAGGCTTAATTATTATTTTAGTAAAAATAAATTTAAGCACTCAAGCAATAAATATAAAACGGATAAGAAAATCAAATAAAATAATAGATGACTAGATGAATTACTAATTGAACGACCGACAGACTGAAAAACTGATCGAATGAATGAACAATATATTGATAGACGGAAAAACCGATGACTAAATTAATGACTAACTGACTGATTGTCGAATCAATCAATCAATCAATCAATCAATCAATCAATCAATCAATCAATCAATCAATCAATCAATCAATCAATCAATCAATCAATCAATCAATCAATCAATCAATCATGGACATGAGCATGAGCATGAGCATGAGCATAAGCATCCACAACCAAAAATACATCCATGAACGTGAACCTGAACCTGAACCTGAACCTGAACCTGAACCTGAACCTGAACGTGAACCTGAACGTGAACGTAAACGTGAACGTGAACGTGATCATGAACTTGAACGTGAACATGAACATGAACATGAACATCCACAACCACAACCACAACCACAACCACAATTACATCCATGAACATGAACATGAACATGAACATGAACATGAACATGAACATGAACATAAACATGAACATGAACATGAACATGAACATGAACATGAACATGAACATGAACATGAACATGAACATGAACATGAACATGAACATGAACATGAACATGAACATGAACATGAACATGAACATGAACATGAACATGAACATGAACATCTTCACCCACAAAACAAAAGTATAAACCCAAAGATACATGTATATAAATACATAGATATATACATTTAATTTATCACAGCGTGCGATCCAGTAATATTGACTGAACAGGCCGGTTCTTTCAACACACCCAACTACCCCGACCCTTACCCCAGCGACGCCAGCTGTTCGTGGACCATATCAGTTGCGACCAATCAAATCATCGACCTGAGGTAATATGCGCAGAATTACACCTATTATAAAAAAATTTACTATAGCATAAGCAAGTAGTGTATTAAAATCTCGTTGCCATTAACACTTACAGAGTTCGCCCCCCCCACCCCCCCCCCCGAAAATTTTTTACGTCCCCCCCCCCCCCCCCCCCCGAACGAAATGAAATGTATATAATTTATATAGAAAATATATACTTTTAACAGTGTCCGCCCCCCCCCCCCCCCCCCGAAGATTTCAAGTGCCCCCCCCCCGGAGAAAAAAGTCTGGAAGAAACACTGAATACTTACTTGATTACAGCTTGCGTAACTAAAGAACACACAGACGCAATATATACATACCTCTCAGTCTAACTGGTGCTACGTATCTTGTACATTTTGTTTATTAATTAATGCGACCATTCCATCTAAAAGTAAGTTTTCTTACAAAATGTCTTGTATATTTTAGGTTCACGAGCTTTGATATCGAAGCTTCTTGCCTTGATTATGTCAATATTTATGACGGGCCAAATTCACAATCAACCCTAATAGGAAAGCATTGTGGCTACTTTGACACCGACAAAATTAACAAGTATTTTGCGAGATCAAGTGGAAACAAGATGTACATAGAATTCAGATCAGACTCTTCTGGTGTACTAGCAGGATTCAGCGCTGTTTACAGAGCTTATGGTAAAGTTTTGTTTAAAATTAAGTTAAGTCGTTATTTATTGCATGGTGAAAGAAATGTATTGTTCTAAATTACATTGGCGTCTTTTATTCTTTTGCTATATGTCAACGGTCTAAATAAAATTAAGGGAAAAACAATTGTTTTTGTAGAATGCAAAAACTTCACCTACGGTACAGACTATTGCGATAAAGAATGTCCTTGTGTGACGAGCCAAACCAGGTACTGTAACAATATATATGGCACGTGTTTCTGCAAGCCGGGATTTTCCGGAACAAACTGCGCTGTTGATGTGAACGAATGCAGCGACCCCAACATCTGTGAAGATCCCTACTCAACTTGCAAAAACACACCAACTGGCTATGAGTGTCTGTGTAAACCTGGGTTCGAGAAAGATGAAAAAACGGGAGAATGTTATGGTAAACACACACACACACACACACACACACACACACACACACACACACACACACACACACACACACACACACACACACACACTTACTCTCACACACATTTTTACACACTCAGGTTCAAACACACACACACAAACACACACTATATATATATATATATATATATATATATATATATATATATATATATATAATTATATATAATTATATATATATATATATATATATATATATATAATATGCAATGACTGTGTATTATTTACATTCTTATATCTTGTGCATTTGCTATTTCAGTACCAATGGTAATGTGCAAGCTAAACAACTGTAAAACTAAAATATGTTCACACGGGTGTGGGCTGACATCAACTATACCTCCTGTAGAACAGTGTTCTTGTCCTAAAGGGATGAAGTTGGACTCGTTAAAATGTGAAGGTTGGTTGGTTGTTTTCGATAATGAATTTAAGCCATAATTAAAAATCGGAGATTAGTTATTTAAGTATTTGATTGTACATGCCGGTTTATTTCAATCTCTAATCAATATGATGTAACAGGAAATGATATTTAAATCTATATCTGTGTGAACTATAACTTGATTACAGTTTCAGTTAGGTAATCCAAATAACATATGGAACTATTATATCCTATACAAATGCATCTTTTAATTTTTAGTGTTACATACTTCTATTTCTGATTACTCAAAACCTCCAGAGTATCAAATTTTATATTAAACTAGACGACACAGTTTCCAGTTTGGAAACGGTCTGTCGACTGCACTGCACAACACAAACAATTTCCCATTATGCCTATTCCGCCCTTTATGTTTTTACTTTCTCGATTATACGAAGTATAGAGAAAGTCTTGTAGTCGTGCAAAAAAAAAATCGAGATGTTTACAAATCTCGACGTTTTACACCTCACTGATACGGACAAACATAATTTTGCAATCTTGTCCGTATGTCTGTGTGTCTCTGTGTGTGTGTGTGTGTGAGTGTGTGTGTGTAAACACGATAACTTGAGTACCGTTACAGCCAGCTAGGTTGATGAAATTTTATATATAAGTAGTTACAGAACTTATTCAAAAATACATTATTGAATGAGCACGACATTTTGTAAAGCTTCTATTTTTCACTTACTAAGCGGTTGGTGAAAAAAAGTTTTACGTGGAGGTATATATAAGTATTATATCAAAATCGTAGATCCGTATCAATTTTTGAGCGATTTCCGTTAACCGGAAGTGGTACTTTTTCTACTTTGAATTTTTCAAAGCCTATAACTTGAGTACTAATTCAGATATATACATGAAATTTCACATGTAAGTAAAAGATCTAATTCTCTACCTTCTATCAAATTTTGTGTAATTTCCGTTGACCGGAAGTACTAATTTACGCTATTTCCGATTTCTCAAAAAACATTAACCTCTTCAGTCTCGAAAGGGAAAATCTGTCAAACGTATTCAAACAAAAATTGTTAATATTGGCGGAACTTAGGTCGAATTATGCCTGAATGGGTTTTGGTCCTGAAACTTACAAAAGTGTCTAACTGGACTGCTAACCCGTAAGTCTCGAGTTCGAATCCGGGTTCCAATCCTTGAGTCCACCCAACTCTGATGGGTACCTAACTCACGTTAGGGAAACAAGTGAACTCTACTTCACATGCCCTATAGAGCGTCAGGTTTGAAAAGGGAACTTCACTTTATAGTCAAGAAACACATATTGATTTAAATCTATAATATTTAAGGCCTGAAAGAGTTCAGTTCGTTTACGTTCACGTTTACGTTCACGCTCACGCTCACGTTCACGTTCACGTTCACGTTCACGTTTACGTTCACGTTTAAGTTCACGTTTACGTTTACGTTTACGTTCACGTTCACGTTCACGTTCACGTTCAAGGTCACGTTCAAGGTCACGTTCACGGTCACGTTCACGGTCACGTTCACGGTCACGTTCACGGTCACGGTCACGTTTACGGTCACGTTTACGGTCACGTTTACGGTCACGTTTACGGTCACGTTTACGGTCACGTTTACGTTTACATTCACGTTTACATTCACGTTTACGTTCACGTTTACGTTCACGTTTACGTTCACGTTCACGTGTTCACGTTGACGTTGACGTTGACGTTGACGTTGACGTTGACGTTGACGTTGACATTGACGTTGACGTTCACGTTCACGTTCACGTTCACGTTCACGTTGACGTTCACGTTGACGTTCACGTTGACGTTCACGTTGACGTTCACGTTGACGTTCATGTTCACGTTGACGTTCACGTTGACGTTCACGTTGACGTTCACGTTGACGGTCACGTTCACGTTGACGTTCACGTTGACGTTCACGTTGATGTTGACGTTCACGTTGACGTTGACGTTGACGTTGACGTTCACGTTCACGTTTACGTTTACGTTCACGTTCACGTTCACGTCCACGTTCACGTTCACGTTCACGTTCACGTTTACGTTTACGTTTACGTTTAACTTTACGTTCACGTTCACGTTCACGTTCACGTTGACGTTCACGTTGATGTTGACGTTGACGTTGACGTTGACGTTGACGTTGACGTTGACGTTGACGTTGACGTTGACGTTGACGTTGACGTTCACGTTTACGTTCACGTTCACGTTTACGTTCACGTTCACGTTCACGTTCACGTTCACGTTCACGTTTACGTTTACGTTTAACTTTACGTTCACGTTCACGTTCACGTTCACGTTCACGTTCACGTTCACGTTCACGTTCACGTTCACGTTCACGTTCACGTTCACGTTTATGTTTACGTTTACGTTTACGTTTACGTTTATGTTTATGTTTATGTTTATGTTTATGTTTGCGTTTGCGTTTGCGTTTTGCGTTTGCGCTTGCGTTTGCGTTTGAGTTTGAGTTTGAGTTTGAGTTTGTATTTGCGTTTGCATTTGCATTTGCATTTGCATTTGCTTTTGCTTTTGCAACTGTGTGTTTGCTCTCTTGTTTGTGATTACGTTTATGTTTACATATGTGTTTGATTTGTGTGTTTGAGTTTGTGTTTGTGTTTGTGTTTGCGTTTTTGTTTTGGTTCATTTTATTGTTTGCAGTTGTGTTTGTGTTTGTGTTTTAGATGGTTGTGTTAAGGGTTAATTTAAAAAGTAATATATTTCCGAAAACCAGGCAATGCCAGGAATATGAACACACAAGTCTTGGTCCTTTACAGATAGGACTTTTACAGAGGCAATTCCAGAGCCTGGCCGGGACGGCTAGTTATATAGAAATTTATGATAGTTCATTTCCGATGTAATAATTTTAACTCGATAATAAAATAAACGCATGTATATTCATAAACCTGGTGCTTTTTTAATAGACTGCCTGGACTGGACCTACGGTGAGGACTGTCAACACAGCTGCAAATGTAACAGAGACAACACTGTGTCTTGCAACAAAGTGAACGGCTTGTGTAACTGTAAGCCGGAGTGGACGTCGCCTACCTGCTCTGAAGACGTAAACGAATGCGGCTTCTCGAGGTCCCCTTGCACGCATGACCACAGTGTCTGTAGGAATTTGGTTGGGTCCTATGAGTGTCTCTGTACGCCGGGGTATCGTGTCATCAACCCAACTCTGTGTGGAGGTAAATAATTTCTTCCATGGTACGTTAAAACGTTTGGGTTTGATGATTTGTTAACACTAGGAAAGCCAACTCGTTCGTTGTTTTTATTTAAAGCCTAGAGTTAATAGGCTTCTTTTGATAATTTAATAATTGAAAATTCTTTGCAAATATACTTAACTAAAACGTTTATTTAAAAAACTTCAAAAATGTAAGTATATAATATTTAATATAGAAATTTAGCTCCTATATATCATATATAGGCTATATATACATATATATATATATATATATATATATATATATATATATATATATATATATATATATATATATATATATACCTATATGTATATGTATATATATATTTAGCGAGAGATCCTGTACACATACTACTTTGAATTTAATCCTTTCAAGCCGATGTAATATAGTATTTTAGCTTCCTATTTAAAAGTTAATTTTATTGATCATCACTTGTAGATTTATGTATTAAAAACCTTATTTACATACCACCAAACATAGAGCATCACTTTGTACAAAACTCTATCTTCCAGTCTGTGGTGAAATCTTCAACCCTCCGTCGGGGGTGATAAACTCAGGAAACTACCTAGATCCATATTACATAGGACAGCTCTGCAGCTGGACGATAAAAGGATCGCCAGGAAAAGTAATTTCCGTGCAGTAAGTTTGAAATTTAAAGAATATTCTTGTTGGCACAGAGGCTTACATGGAGATTAACTTTCTTTGTATTGCAGCAGACATCATGAAAGCGACAATTTTTTTCAAATTGCCATTCTGTCTTTTGTATTTCTCCCCTTTGTCCTATCTGGGAGATTGGTCTTTAATCACGAGGGTCATGGGGTAATCTCTACTGCCGATCTGAAATGTAGATTTTGTGGTGCCATCCCAAATTTGTATTTTTATGCGCATATTATTTCCAACTATCCTCGTTGCTTAAATATTAATTAGTGCTTGTATGACGACTTATATTTATACTAGATGCGCCATGTACAAGAAAACCCTCGGACCTGGGTCTTCGTATCTTAAACTTTTCTCTTAAAGTAAAAAATAAATCCTCGCTCGACAGCTCGTCTCTGAAAATATTCCGCAGATAGAAACATTCGTATGATGAGGCACCAATGTAAATATGATTTAAAGGGTCATCCATACATGACGTCACGCTTTTTTGACGGTTTTTACCTCCCCACCTCGCCTCCATCACACGTCGTCACAAAAAACCAGACCCCCCTCCCCTAAAATGACATCACACCTCAGCCTACAACCCCCCCCCTCCTCAAAATTGCAATTTAATTTTTCTTACAACATCAACATAGAGTATTTTGATCAATCCCTATTACAATTCATTAAAACCGTTTTCTAAAACGCGAAATAACGGCTAAAACTAGTTTTCTAACTTTGCTTTTTATTATGCAAAATAGTGACGTCACACAATCTGAACCCCCCCCCCCCCCCCCCCCGTCATCACACACCGTCACAAAATTACCGATCCCCTACCACCTACGTTTATGGACCACCCCTAATCTAAAAATATAATTTCAGAATTTTAAGCTGGTCCTCCTACTCATACGATTCTATCTTATTTTACGATGGAGCTGGTTCAGTACTTGACAGAGTTAGCGGTTATCCTTATAGTCGTATAATACGTTCAAATAGCCAAGAAGTCTCCATAAGATTACAAAAGGAATCCTACAACAAGGATGTGATTGCATTTTCAGCAAAATACTTGATACACGGTAATCTTTGTTTTATTTTATTCTTGAGCCTAGAATTCGACAGTTGAAATCTTGCTTTAATTATTGATATAATTTTTTATCATTCTTTTGAAGAGCATCTTTAGTCAGTAAATTCTGAACTTAAAAAAAAAACATCATCTTTTTCATTCGATTCTAAGACATAAGTGGCAAGTAGAGTTCATCTGTATAAATAATATCGGCAAAGGGTAGTATAGTAAACAGAGGCGTAGCGATGGGGGGGGGGGGGGGAGGGGGGGCGGGCGTGCGGAGCGCACCGGGTGACACCATTAAGGGGGGTGACACCAAGGCAAAAAAAAAAAAAGATAAAATATATAGAGAAAAATTTGAGGGGGGTGCAAATCGAAAGTTCGAGGGGGGGTTGCAAATCGAAACGTTGAGGTGGGGGGGGGGGTGCAAATCGAAAATTGAAAGTTTGTCCCCGGGAAGAGTCGCTACGCCTCTGTGGGGGGGGGGTGGGGGTGACACCATTAAGTGCCGCACCGGGTGACACCCGACCTTGCTACGCCGCTGATAGTAAACATTATACCAAGCTGAGATAGTTTTATAAGATACCCATCAGAGCTGGCTGGACTGAGCGACGTCCTACACACTCGAGCCCATGAAACGCAATCGATACTTTCGAATAAGCGATCGAAACTTCTACCACATGACCACGCCTCTAGAAATATTTTTTTACCCGAAAGTGTTGTAAATTTATCAAGATTTTTTTTAAAATTTAGATTTTCAAAATATTTTATATTTTAAATTTCATATTCTTTTCATTTTATTAATAAACTTTCAGAATGCCCTGAAAACTATTATGGCTTTGAATGCACCACGCCCTGCGCCTGTAACAAAGCAAACACACAAACTTGCGTCAGCACAACAGGGGAATGTATTTGTAAGGAGGGATGGCTACCTCCTTATTGTTCGACATCCTGTACTTGTATTAAAGCAAACACAGAAACCTGTAACAGCAATACCGGAGAGTGTACGTGTAAAGAAGGGTGGCTTTCTCCAGATTGCTCAAAGCCCTGTGCATGTAATAAAGCAAACACACAAAGCTGTAACAGCAAAACGGGGCAGTGCTATTGCAAGCCAGGCTGGACATCTTCAGATTGCTCTGTCGACATTAAGGAGTGCTTGAACGACCCAATGTTGTGTCCCGATTATTCCAACTGCATCGACACACCGGGCAGCTACACGTGTGAATGCAAAGAGGGCATGCAGATGGTTGACGGCGCATGCGTTGGTAGGTTGAATCAAATACTAGGTTAATAACAGCTAGGCTTACTGACATGTTAAGCCGATTATTTTAAAAAATCAAATGCCAACTAATAACCCAAACTTTATTTTACATTTAGAGTTCCCCTTATCTACAGCTTTCTGGGTAAAACTCTAAACTCATTTAGTGTCCAACTGAAGATTATAATCAAATCTACATCTACATCTACATCTGCACCTGCACCTGCACCTGCACCTGCACCTGCACCTACACCTACACCTACACCTACACCTACATCCACACTCACATCCACATCCACATCCATATCTACATGTATATCTGTATCTACAAAAGATCTTATTCTCTTCATTCTTTCGAATTTTGACTATTTTTTTGTGACCGGAAGTTGTTCCTTACTCCTTTTCTACTTCAAAAAAAAAAAATCGACATAAGAAGTTAAATATTATTATCCCTCTATTTGAGAAACAAAGCTCCCTTATTCAATATAGTATGACATACTTTTAAAAATTATATTATCATAACTACAACGTTAACATCACTCGTATGTTTACTGTGATAGCCAAAAACTTTTGTTTTCAGTGAACCAAAATGCTGAGTGCTCCGCGACTTCTACAAGAAAATGTTCTCACGTGTGTGTTAGCATCACGCCTATGGTCGCTGGCGTGCTGACAGATGTGTGTTACTGCCCTATCGGCATGGAACTAGATGATGGCGGCAGTCAGTGTGTTGGTATGTTAATAATTTTTCTCCAAAGAATAATTATATTAATTTAGGCTCATGTACAAACTACATAAAGGTGAACCATTTTCTATTCAAAAGCTTAATTTTTTGTTAATTGGGCAATAATTTTGCGTAAAGTTTATGCTTACGCTTCCCTTATCCAAACGCGCCGGCTTTATTTTTTTCATCGGAAATGTCTGTTATTAAGTTAGATATTTAATGGTGAGTCTAGAGTGAAAAAAATAAACGAATTTTATTAATTATAATGAGTGCTTGTTTTATTTTAATGAATTTTTTTCACGTAAGAAAAGAATCAAAACAAAAATAAGAATAACATCATTTTTTAAAATGAAATGATAGTTTTTGTTAATTAACATTTAAAAAAGAGAGATTGTGAGTTATGCTTTGCAAAATATTCTAATATGGTGCTCTAATTAAAACCTTGAGCAGAGAAAAAATTAAATATTATTTTATCTTCCACAGATTGCAAAAACTTTAGGTATGGACCCGATTGCTCACGCAAGTCTCAGTGTATTCCCAGCAACAGCCTCAGCTGTGATACCAAACGCGGGTACTGTAACTGCAAGCCAACATTTGAACTTGCAGACTGTAGTGGTGATGTTGACGAATGCTATCGTAATACCTACACATGCCCCGTCAACACAGCTTGCTCCAACAAAGAAGACGGATACAACTGTGTCTGCTTACACAGCCTTGGCTACTATGAATCAGCTACCGGAACCTGCACTCAATCGAGTAAGAGAATTTTGTTTGTATATTATATATCTATATATATATATATATATATATATCTATATATATATCTATATATATTATATATATATATATATATATATATATATATATATATATATATATATATATATATATATATATATATATATATAATTTTGTATTAACTATGCACAATTTATTTTCAGGCTGCATTTACACATTAACGAATCCAACGGATACGATAACTAGCCCTAATTCTAATTACAGGCAGTTTAAAAATGCCAACTGCAAATGGACTATTACTGTGGCCACCAAGCATGTTGTCTCTTTAAGGCAAGATCATTTGAACAATTATATTCACTTCGCCTGTTTAGGTTTAAAGAGTTTCAGTCCATTGCTTAGTCTCAATTTTAAAAATAACTAATGATTTCGAATACACTGAAATATTAATAAAAGAGAAATTGAATACTTATTGAAATCATAATGCAGTTTTTTATTTTGAGTAAAGAATTTCAGCAAAATGCAGATATCTTATTTTTTAAAAACATTACTTTTTTATGTAATATTGATCTAAATATCTAGTTACATTGAAAATCATGTAAAATACTGATGAAGAGAAAATGTATGTTTGATTAAATCTAAACATATTTTTCTTTTGATTTTCCATTAAACTTACAGGATTTCTAGTTATGAAATATACTCAGATAACAAATGCACCTCAGCTTATTTTGAAGTATATGACGGGGACACAACAGGCAGACTTATAGGAAAATATTGTCAAGTTATTCCAGATATACTTCGAACAAGAAAGAATCAAATGACTATTGTGTACAGAAATTCATATTATGATTACCGAGGATATTTTACCGGGACATACACTTCTCATGGTATTAATGGCCATTACAATTTATTGTTATTTTCATTGTATAGAAATCTATGAACAGGATGTACACAGAGTTTCTTCCAGGAATCTCTTCGGTGGGGCTCTGCCCCCCCCCCCCCCGAAGAAAGTCTACCCCCCCTCCCCTAACGAAATGGAATTAATATAGAAAATATATAGTTTTAGCAGTGACCGCCCCCCCCCCCCCCCGGAGAAAAAAGTCTGGAAGAAACACTGGCTGTACATACATGCACACATTTATATATATATATACATATAAGCTTATACGTATCCGTATAATATATGCAAATGCAGGCTATAATTTTTGAATTGCGAAATTAGATTTATTAGTGTTTTCTAATAATTTTACTAAAGGCTTAGATTTAAGAAACTTAATTCAGTGTTACTTTTGCCTTTTTTTAGAATGTCCCGGTTTTTATTTTGGGAAGAACGCTTGTGACACCAAATGCAGATGCGTGAAAGTTAACTCACAGTTCTGCGACAACGTTAGCGGCAAGTGTGTCTGTAAGCCGGGGTGGACTGGCAGTGACTGTTCACTTGATGTCAACGAATGTCTTGGTACAAACAACAAGAATTGTCCTCCGAACTCTGACTGTTTCAATACAGTTGGTAGCTATAGATGTGACTGTCACCCTGGGTTTGTGATGAATGCAGAAGCTACAACTTGTGAAGGTATATCTAACATTTTTCCTGCTAATGTCACCCCATTCAAATTTTTGAGTAGACATCTTGACAATTTTTAACATAATAGCCTTAAACAAAATAGGATTTAGAAGTTTTGTTTAGCATATATTTTTCAACAATCTTTACAATTTTCTAGGGCTTAAAAGAGCTACAAAAAAGATAAAAAGAATATTTACTTGTATAAACATTTTCTATTAAAAAAAAACTTTTGATAATTAAATATATTTGCATTGTTAATTATTGAATTATTTTCACCCGAAAGAGGAAGAAGCAATTTTTTTTTAAAATAATTTAAAACCTTTATAATAACAACATTTTAAATGCACCGAATATAAGAAAATAAAACATGCTTGCTTTTTTAAATATAAGATTTGGCCGCTAAAATTTAAAAGAGATATCATGAACAACCTAAGCTTTCATTAAAAAGAGCAAGCTTGTTTTATTTACTCATTTTCAGTGCATTTAAAATCTTGTTAGATCTATACAGGCTTAGACCCCAAATATATGTGTTAAAACTCGATTACTAATTTGCAATCTCTAAAAGACAGTTGTCTGCCCCTTCTACATGGACGACACTCATCGCGTGATGTCATCTATCTCGTTATCACCACTTCTGTTATTGAATATAGTGATCTGTCGAGTGATCGTTAGCATTTAGTCTTGTTATCTTCCATTAGTTTCGAAGCCGATTACTTAGATTTTAATGACTAATTAGATTTTTTTTAAAAACTGCATTTTTTCGAGGTGTTTTGGCTTTTCCGGGAAATCCATAAAAGAAACCCGGAATTTTTATTTCCTATGTTCATCCTCGTAACTTGCTTAACATAATTACTTTTGGAACTAGTACTCGGTATTGCTTCGTTGAGGAGGAGATACGACTTAAAGCTGCGGACACACATTCATCCATCCATTCATCCATCCAGAAATGACGGGTTAATAAACGCAATTCTCCAGAATGGAAATTGCGCTAAAAAAAAGATATTCATGCATTTCCCTAGAAGAATAAAGTATCTAAAGAAATTTTAGTAGAAGAAAGTATCTAAAATAGTGAACGAAATCGCTGCATTACAAGTTGGTCAAAATCGAGTCGGGTCGGTAAAACTCGTAATTGCTAAACCGAAAAGTCTCGAGTTTGAACCACTGGGCCGATGAGGTTCGATAGCTGGGGACGTCAACTCTTCAAGGAGGGACAACTCTAAAATTAAATAACTGCTGCCTTGTAATGGTTCATGGTTGACTAACAGCTATGGAAGCAAATCCATAAAGAAAAGCAGGCTGAAATCGGAGTCAACTGCCTATATGACGCACAACAAGTTGACACGTAATATTTAATTGTGTTGGAGAGAATTTATTTTATCATTAAAAACTAAGAATGAAGAAGAAGAAAAAATAATAGGTGCAAGATTTTCCACACAACCACAAACAAAGATACAAACTAACGCACTTTGCGAACTAAATAAAAGTTTGTGAAAAAAAAACCCAATTTCAATCTATCATTAAACCGAAATTTTTTGTTAGATAACTTTATCTTCCACACTTAATTATGATTGTATTTTAATATTCCAAGCTGCATTTGTTTTATTGTTGTAGCAAGCACTGAGTGTGTCATCAAAAAATGTTCCCATGCCTGCTACATTAAAAGTGTTGGTGAGGAGGTGTGCACTTGTCCCGATGGCTTAGAACTTGACAGCATCACACAGCAGTACTGTGTTGGTAAGGCTTTTATACCATTAACTTTACTTCTTTTAGTAACTTAGAAATTATACTTATTTGATATTATTTAAATCAGTACTGTTTATTTCTAAGTATTATTTTAATGCTATAATTTACACATTCATACATTTAAAAAGCTGCATTTTAAAAAAAAATTATTAAAAAGTAAGAAAATGCATTCACACTGCTACTGTTTGTTTCTGATAGTATTCAATTGAATTCAAATGATAAATAAAGACACATAGGCCAACACAAATTTTAGTAGCATTAATAGTAGGCAACAATCACTATTTTTATTGAAATAAAATGTAGGAGTTTATTTTTAAATTTACATTGGCCACAATATTAAAAGTTGATGTAATTAATATGCAATGCATGTATAATCTGAACTCCAGTTCCCTATTATCCATACGGAGAAATGGCTAAGGACAGTTCCCTCATTGACACTGCCATAGATCTTCAATTCTATCTGATCAGCAAACCAATCTACTTTGTTTCAGCAGCACCATTTAGTGCAACAGCACTGCCTGCAGTATATGTAGGTTGTTTATTCTAATTTATTTTGTATCTTGCATTACATTTAGTTTTATATGTGTAGGGCCTATTTTTGTGACGTTAATCTGTAATCCATTTTTTTATTTTTATTTTAGCTCATGCCTTCTTCACAATCAATAGTGTTAAAGGTTTAAAAAAATTTTGATCTGCATTCAAACATCTGGCTTTCATTTGAGAATAAAAATATTTTAAAATAATTAGCACCAGCAGTAGATGTTAATATTTATTACAAGGCTTTAATGTTATTGCTAAAAATAAGTTATAAAATTAATAAATGTGTTGAAATGAAAAAAAAAATTTAATTAAGCATTTATTTTATACTAACTCCTTAAGATCTTTTTAAAATGCTTTTTAATGCTTTTGGGGAATTAAAATTTAATCAAAATATTCAAGTCTAAGAATTTAAATAAGAAAAGAGATGTAAAGTATGTCTCTCTTGTTTTTAGGTGATGTCAAACGGTCTTTTTGGATTTGGATCAAGGCCCATGATAATCAGTGGATTTTCTAATCTTAATTTGGCCAATCTACAAGGCCAAAATTTAGTTGCACCATATTGGGCAGCAATGGACAAAACAAAAGGTATAAACATTTGCCTTTAGAAAGATTGTTAAAGTAATGAATTGAATGGCATGGAAAGCTTCTGATTATTTACATGGTTTTAGTTTATGGCTTGATTTTTATCTATAGAGCTGAATATGCAAGAATACATTCAATACATTCTATTTATATTATTAATATAAATTTGCCATTATTAATAGGCCTGAACATTAAAAAAAAAATTAATTAAATTTATATTTATTAATATTATTGAAAAAGGGAACATTTACTATCACATCTATGAGAGAAGTGGAAGCCAGTTGTGGGAAGCTGATAGAAAGGGATCACCACAGATGGACTCTGTCCTGGAGAGAGCCACTAAAGATATAAAGGAATTTTATTCTCTGTACGGGTTTGAGGTCAACAAAGTGTTGGTGATAACATGGGAGAACGTTCAGCCGTATGGATTGTCGGTAAGTGGATATTAGTGTTAGGGAGAGTCTTATGGCAGTGAAGCAACAGATCAGCTAGGGCCCATGAGAATTAAAAGACAGAGGACCCTTACCATGGGCTTACCCAGATTTTTGAATGTAAGGAAAATTGCAAATACAGAAAAGGCTTATATATATATATATATATATATATATATATATATATATATATATATATATATATATATATATATATATATATATATATATATATATATATATATGCTACATATGATTTTCTAACTAACCTTCAAATAGTCAATTGTTGAGGGACAAGATTTAACAAAAAATAAAAACAACAATTAAAGGTCGTTAAAGCTGTCCAAATATAATGGTCTATGAAGCCAAAATTAACCATATTTATAAGCTTACTTGAAAAAAAGTGTGTGCTGCTGATATTCATCTAAAGAGTTTAGTAATCCCTCAGGTGGTAAAATGCTATTAATATTAGCAGCCTAACCCAGTTACTACTTCCATTCCTAACCATGCAAATAATTTGAACAGTGAGGGTTAAATTTAAATTTTAAAAAGATGAGGACTTTGTTTGCATAGTTGATATTGTAGTGACTCAATATAATTTTAACAATGTGTTTATTAAATACTTTAGGGTAGCGAAACCAATACCTTCCAAGCAATTTATGTCAGTGGTTGGGAAAAAGTTGACAAGAATGGAAAAGATACATTCTTAGGTATATATATATATATATATAGTTTCCAAAAAAATCTTTGCTATTTTTTTAATTACTGCATAATATATTATCTTAATGCATATTCATTTAGTGTGTTTTTCTATATTTTCATTGAACAGGAATGTATCAATTTGTTTGCTTTGTAAAACTAAAACATAGAATTCCATTTCAGATGTTGAAACTGCATATGTCATCTTCATATACCAACAAGAACAGATGAATTGGGATTACCGCCTAGGGAGGCCTATTAGCATAGGGGCTAGTAACAACAACAATCTTTTCAACAATTTGAACACTGCTGTTGTGGCTATTCTACAAAAAATTCCTGGAAATACTGGTACAATTGGTTTTTTTTAGTGATTTTTGCTGTTTTTTTTCATTGCAGTATTTATTGTCCGCAAAACAATGAAGAAAAAAGTTAAGAGTGTAAACCATAGAAAACAAAGCTATGTAGAATTATGAGTCAGGGGTTGGCATGGTCGAGTCGGTAAAAGCTCATTTTTGCTAAAAAAGTCTCTGGTTTGAACCCTCGGGCAGTTGAGGCTTGATAGCTGGGGACAGCACCTCTTCTAAGAGAGAAAACTCCAAAATTCAAACAACTGCTGCCTTGTAGTTTGTTCTTGGTTGGACAAAGGCTATGGAAGCAAATCCAAACCAGAAAAGCAGGCTGAAATCGGAGTCAATGGCCTCAATGGCTTATAACTAGTTAACACATATACTTAATTGTGTTGAAAAGGGGTTGGCATGGTCAAGTCGGTAAAGCTCATTGTTGCTAAACCAAAGAGTCGAATGAAGAAGAAGAAAAGAAGAATTATGAGTAATATTTTTTGTTCAAAAATTGTAAAAATATGAATTACTATATAGTTTAAAATAAACTATGTTTAAAAATCTTTTTTAACTTTAAAAAAAAATTAAAAATGAAATTATACAATATTATTCATTTTATATTTTTAATGTAGCTTAAAATTTGAAAAATGCACTTCGACATCTGTTATTTTAATACTATTTATTAGCTTGGAGATTAATACAATCTTAGAAACATGTGTTTTACATAGGTCATTATTTTCCACCAAAAAAACTACATCTCTATAATATTGTTCATCACCATTTCAGGGTATAATGGAGTCAACACTTTCAAAGTTGGCGAGGTGACAAACAGTGATACCAAATGTAACCAATACATCTACACAAAAGCCTACCTTCTCTCCGACCCAGCGTTCCAATACAAAAAAGACAAGCTGTATAAATGTCCATGTACTGTACAGAGGCTAGGACATCAGTGGCGGCTCTACGAAAAAAGGGGAGATAATCAGGACATTCATTGCTACGTCATCTGTGAAAACATTAAAAAGAAGCGTTTACCAGGAAATAATATGAACATGGTAAATATTGTATAAGATGTACGTGAAAATTGCAGCAATGCCATTTGCCTGAAGTGCATCTGCATAATAAAAATTCTGGACAAAGGATAATGACCAAAAAAAATTAAATTTATTTGTCAGATTATGTAAATAGCTTTTCCTGTTATTTAATAAAATTGCCATTCAATGAAATAATAAATCAAACCAACTGTAAATATGTTTGTCTATGATAACTTATATTTTCTATGGTTTTTTTTGAGATTCATTAGTTGATTGTTTTCTAAAACAAAAGCTTATTTCATTAAAAAGTATTTTAAAAGACAATAACTGTAATGTAAAAGAAATACATATATAAGTAATATATATACTTAGACACAAAATATACATTTATGTGTTCAAAAGTTGAGGGTAAAAAAAATAACAAGACTGATGCTTGTATTATATATATGTATATATATATATATATATATATATATATATATATATATATATATATATATATATACATATATAACTATAAATCTTATAGCTGTGCTGCTACAAAGTGACGGAACCAGTGAATTTTGAGTGGAAAACTTATCTAAAGCTCCAGCAAGAGGCCACATACATCCCCCCTTCACCTGAATCAGGCCACATATTACCCAGTGATCCATCATCCCAAGACTTCAATGAAAATCTTGAACTGTCTGAGAATCTGCAAGCAAAGGACACGTGCTGTAAACAATCCAGCAAGACCAAATATTGTGACTGGTTCCACCATATTTTCTCAGACAAAGTCTGCTCTTTCTTTGTAGAGTGGGTTCCCAGTGAGTACATTTTAAAAACTTTTTGGTTTGAACTTTTATTATATTTTATTAATTAATAGGAATTAATAGAAAGATAGCACAGCATAACTTTCAAATAATTGTCTCTGTTTCGCTTAACTGATAATCAGAAGAATATTTTATTCTTTTTACTTTACCCATTTTTACTTATGTCATGCATAATATTTTGTTAGTTAAAAAAAATTGGAAATAACACTAATAAATTTTAGTTATTTAGAAATATTTAATGAAACTAATAATTGTTAACTATACACAAATAGTTGATATATGATTATTTTTTTAAAACAATTGCAGCATCTGCAGTGGGTGACCCCTCCATCACAACACTGGATGGTGTAACCTATGCTATGAATGGATGGGGAGAGTACCACCTGATGGAAATACCCAGTGAAAATTTTACACTGCAGGTAGGCATATGTCCTTCATAGTCAGCAGTAATATTATTATATTGCTGAAAAACCAATTAGATTTTATTTATATTTCAAAATGTGTATTAATCCAAACTTAACATTTAAAATATAGTTTAAAACCATTTGCATAATTAAAGATTTAAATTTTATGATATAGTGTAAAATGTAATATGTATATCAATGCAAACATAGCATTGTTATATAAATTGCATATTTTATGGAATTAATTAGGAATTTATGATTGAATGCAAATAGTAGTTGGTACACCATCTTTTCAAAATTAAATAAAAGAATAGACTACTTTTACTGTATATAAACTCACAGGTGATGATGGAAATTTTATGAATGTGAAACTACAAATAACTTATTCATAACTATCACACGATTTTCTTACAAGCATACTTTTGTTAAATATTTAATCTATGTCAGCCGTTTAATCACATTTGTATTGTCTTTACACTATTGTTAGATATGAAGATAGCATTTTGACAGGAATATACACCACAATTCCTTCTGTAAATATCTCTACCTTCAAAACAATTGTTTATATTTCAGGCTAGGACAGAGAGGACAGTAGATATCAATGGAACACTCACAAATGCAACTGTTTTCACTGGCTTTGCTGCAAAAGAATCAAATGAGACAACTGTTCAAATTTTGCTTTCATCCTCCAATAAAAGTGTGTTCATGAGATTTCAAAACTTTTAAATAAATAAATTCTTATTACAAAAACTGAATTTGAATAGTAAATTGCTTTTCTAAATAATAACAGAAACACATCTTTACCAACTAAGGAAATGGGTTTGGCTTTAATGCTTTGTTTATAAAACATTTGTTTCTGAATAATTTATATTGGCAATATTGGATATTAAAATATAAAAAACTAGCTTTAGCAATACCTGTTTATTTTGATATTTAAAAAAAAAATTTAAATTTTAAAAAAAATTACAGTTACATAAGAGTATTTCACAGTTTATGCATACCATTTTTCTTTCAAAAACAATGTAGCGATGGAACTGTCAGTCAATGGCATTGACATCACTGCTGACTTCTACAGTAATGTCGATGATAATATTGTCTCCTCGGCTTCTCTACAAGTCACAAGAGAAATCAAAATGAACAGAACAGTAGCTGTTGTCACCTTTGTTTGTGGTATGATCTGTTTCTGTTGTTTAAAACTTTATCCTACATTGCTTAGAAAAATGAATGTCTTTAAAATTTCTGATATTTTGATTTTGCCTATTATTGTAAGCTTGAAATTTCAAATTAGGAATAAAAAATAATTGTCTTTAATATGTGAGTGCAATCACACTACCTGCTTTATTACTATTTTAATAAACATAAATTGTGTTCAGCAAAAAAAAAAATAATGTAAAACTTTTCATTTTTAAATATTTAAACAAATTCTTACTAAGAATACTATTAAAAGATACCCATCACAAAACTTAATGGCAACACATGGTAAGAAGTATTAGAACTTGAACATTAGAAAGAATATATAACTTATTTTTTATTATTGTGTATATTTGTCAATAAGGAGAACATTTAAAGAAATCAATGTAAAAGAAAAAAATCCAGTTTCTTCTTCATTCAATGTGATGTTTAAAAAATAGCACTTTAAAAATAATAATTGAGAAATATTTAAGGTATATTTATTTGTGTATGTTGTGAAGATTTTTTTATATTGCCATAAACAACTTTATTCACAGGTGTAACAATTCAAGTGCATGTAGCAATAAGAAGCCTAACAATTGTTACTGAAGTACCTAAAGATTTACAGGGTAAAACAAAGGGCCTTCTAGGAAACTTTAATAGCAACAAGACAGATGAATTCATCCTTCCAAATGGGGATGTTTTATCAGTAAATTTGACTGAGAGAGAATTATTCCAAGAATTCGCTCAAAAATGTAAATTTGTTTGCTTTTTCTTTTTGTTTTTTTATAAATGAAATCAAATTCTGAAATGCTATATTTGCATTGAGCTTTTGATTTTTATTTTTCATCATCTTATTTTTGCATAAAGATAGAAATGCTTGAATCAAGAAATGCTTTGCATATAGAATCAGCATAGAAGAAGTTTAAGATAAGATACTTATGAATTAATTTGAAATTTTAAATTTTTGTGTAGGCCTACCAGAAATATTTCAATTTAAATAAGCTATTTTAAAAAACAAAGTTATATTTGTTAAATATAAATGAATATATAGGGGTAGGGGTATTATCTCTAAATTCCAAATGCAAATGTACATTTAAAAATATATTTAACAAAGCAAATTTACATAAAATAATAAAATTTAAAATAATGAATAGATTAATTAACATAATAATTAGCCACCCAGCTTCTGTTCTTTGATGAATTTTTAATTTTTTTCAGGCTTTTAATTAGCATAATGTTAATCTTTTAAAAGCTCACTAAATGTATACAACCTTTTATTAATATGAGAATGAATACTTAAATCATTGAAACATTATCTAGTGCCCATGGTTGAAATAATGTTTTACCTAGTTACTAATTAGTTACACATTATTTTTTTCAGGGATGGTCACACCAGCTACAAGTGTATTCTCTTACAAAGAAGGGGAGAACACTAGCAGTTACCAGCATCCAGAGTTCATTCCCATGTTCAGAGATGAAGCAGACAAAACTGATGTTGACAAAGCCAAGGAAATTTGTGGGGACAATGATCCTTGTATCTTTGATTTCTTGGCCACTGGGGACAGGGTGTTTGCTGAAAGAACTAAAGAATTCAGTGAAGAGATGCAAGCTTTGTATAACAGCTTAGGTAAGAATTGATTTTGAATGAGTTTGGTTAATAGTTAATATTGGATTTGTTTATGTAATAGCTTATGTAATATGTAATAATGGTTATTTTATATCTACACAATACACTTGACTTTAAATAAATGGAGAAAATTTCTTTAACAATTGGTTATTGACACATCCTAGGGCATATGATTTTGTCTAAGGGTAAGTCACTGTATTCTTAACAAGAAGACTTATCCTGTTAATATTATTTCATTTAAATATATATTTATATATTTATTTATTTATTTATTTTTGTATTTAGTTATGCAAAAGTATAAAAATGAATTCATTCTTTTTCAAATTTATTAAGTAACTTATTTAAATAAAAAGATTTTTGTTTTCTCAGTATGTGTTATGCAAAGGTTCAATAATGCAACAATAATGAAATCTTCTTTAAATAAACCGGGAGTGATCTCCCCTAAACTTTCTCGAATATTCTTATATAAAATAACAAGGGATGGGAACTCGGGCTATAGACATGATTTTTAATCCATTTTAAATACTTAAAGTTTTAAAAATAGAATAAAATCTCTTAGACAAATTAATTGCACACCAAGTGAACGCCAAATAAAATAGCGCATAATAGTGCGCAATATTATTAGTACTTTCAAAATTTACATTAGTTTTTTGAGAAATCGGAAGTAGCGTAAATTACTACTTCCGGTCAACATAAATTATTCAAAATTTAACAGAAGGTAGAGAATTAGATCTTTTACTTACATGTGAAATTTCATTTATCTATCTGAAATAGTACTCAAGTTATAGGCTTTTGAAAAATTGAAAGTAGGAAAAGTACCACTTCCGGTTATCGGAAATCGCTCAAAAGTTGATACGGATCTACGATTTTGATAAAATACTTATATATGAAATTTCATCAACCTAGCTGTAACGGCACTCAAGTTATCGTGTTTACACACGGACAGACAGACAGACAGACACACAGACAGACACACAGACATACGGACAAGATTGCAAAATTAAGTTTTTCCGTATCAGGGAGGTGTAAAACGTCGAGATTTGTAAAAATCTCGATTTTTTTTTTTTTGCACGATACAAGACTTTTTCTATACTTCGTATATACGAGAAAGTAAAAAGGGTGTTAGATTACTTGTGGTAAATACACAATATTTGCTAATTTCAAAATTAATCCTAATTAACATTTTAACTCAAGTCCTACCCTGAATTTATTACCTAAACACTAAACCTGAGATTACAATACAAATAACCTAACACACCTATTTTCAGATAAGTATATTGAGGGATATTGTATACAAATAGGCTTATTCATGATATTCAAATAAGGTATTTAATTTTCATGATGAATTTTCATGTTTACCAGCAAACAACATACCCACATTGCAAGTCAGAAACAGCAGTTTAAGCAGTAATGGCCGCTGGATGGTTCAACATGGAGTTCAGTCCACAATACAACTTATTGCTGAAGATGGTGATGGCGATAACATAACATATGAAATTGTTGGCAATATGAGCGATGTGACGATTGGCAATGATGGAGTGCTTACATACAAACCAGACTCTAAACACCCAATACTTCTTCAGTAAGTAAAATAGGTTAATTCTAGTAAGTTTTATTCATATAATTAAAATAATAAAATATGCATTTTTCTCTTCTAAATACATAAAGAGGACAGAATCTTTAAATAGTAGAGCGGTTGATTAAAAATATAAATATTGTAATTCAATACTACGGTTTAGTTCGTAGTATGTCCCTGAATCCACCTAACTCAACGATAAGCTGATTTGAGTCTGGTAAACTTAAGGCAGCAAAAGTTAATTTGACAATCAGATTCTATTTTTTAATAAAACAGATGGATGCTTCTTCATATACATTTTTTTCTGAAATAGTACCTTACCACTATAAAAATTAATTTATATTATTAGAAATTTACATAACTGCATTATTACTTCATTATTTGCATAAGCAATTAACATGTTTTGTAGGGTCAGGGCCAAAGACTCAGCAGACGCATACTCCCCTGTTGTTTTTATACCTGTGACAGTGTGTCCAACATGCAGTGGTCATGGCATCTGTAATGTGGATATCACAAGGGAGGAAGAGTTTTTTAATGGCCGCTTCCAGATATTAACCTGTGATTGTTTCCCTGCATATACAGGTTTGAATAATAATATTTCTTTCATGTTTACTTTGCTATAGAAATATAAGTTTATACTAAAAACTAAAAGAGAAAGAAAAGATTCACACACAGATTTACAAATCTTTTTAGTATGAAAGGAAAAGTAGAAGTTTTGGAAAACAAAAATGCTTGTTTTTAATATCTGTATGTGGAACAAAAAATAAATCTATATTTTGCTGATTTTTCAGCTCTCTTTAAAAGCCAGAATCATACTTCATTGTGTATTCTTGCAAAACCTTAAAGTTATAAACAAGAATTCTGAGACGAAAAAAAAAACAACATCACTCAGAAAATGAAAACATGTTTCTTAAACTTTTATTTAACTTTCTTAAAAAATAAATTTCAACATTAGCTGTCTTAGAAAAGAAAAGTGTCTTTTAATGAATATTTATTATTATTATTTATAATAGTAAATATTTGTAAAATAATGTTTGTTTATAAACAAATTCTATTTGTCATTACCTTCTTCTTAGCACTAATGTATAGAGATGAATTTAAATAAAACATTAATTAAAAATCAATTTTTTGGTAGGTCTAATTTTTTTAATAACTTTAAAGACTTGCAACAAAAAATATAATTGAATTTGTTATATTTCTAAGGTGATGATTGCAAATCAGAGCTTGATGCATGTGCAAATGAACCATGTTCAAAGGGACAGAACTGTACTGATTTAACTGCAGCTCAACAAGGGAATAATACCATTGGCTACACCTGTGGTGTTTGTCCAATAGGATTTAAGAACTTAAATGGCAGATGTGTTGGTTAGTATTTTATACACTTGAGTGTAATAAAATATTATATTATTAATTCCTCAAAGTAATAGATTAGCTATGTATTTTATTTAACTAAATTATTATTTTTTTTTACTTATATACAGAATGTAGGCTATGATAAATTATTCTAATGTCTTTGCTTCAAAAAGATGTTGATGAATGCAGCAATACAAGCATTTGTGAGCAAGTGTGTACAAATACAGAGGGATCATTCCTTTGTAGTTGTCAATCTGGTTACAGACAAGTTTTAGATAATGGAGGAAGGTGTTTGGGTAATCATGTTTCTAATATTTAACATTTTAAAAATAGTGTGATAGTGTGATGTAAATAATTTGTTCTCTATG
Organism: Physella acuta; assembly: GCF_028476545.2. Lineage (NCBI taxonomy): Eukaryota > Metazoa > Mollusca > Gastropoda > Physidae > Physella > Physella acuta. The sequence goes on along the minus strand of NW_026731755.1, from coordinate 61,539 downwards.
AAAAAAAATTAAACATCAGCTATTTTTTCTTAGTAGGTTCCCTGTCTACATTAGCCCTAAGTAAAGTACGTAGCCTAAATCTTATTTTATTGTCTGATGAGAGTCCATCAGTTAAAAACAAAAAATGATACAATACTATATTTTCCCTCTTTGTTTGAAGTAATATTATTAAATAACTTAAATAACTTAAAATTCCATTTAAATCAATTGCATATTTGCTAGTTGATGTTAAAATAGCTGTTAAAATAAATTAAGACTTTATCCGAAAGTAGTTTTTTGTTTTGTTTTTTGTTAATCTTAACAATAAGCAAAAATAATTTAATTTGATCTAAACAGACATCAATGAATGTGCTGAAAAAACATCCAAATGCCAACAGAATTGCACCAACACCAAGGGCAATTACTCTTGTTCCTGCCAGCAAGGTTATACTTTGGATACAAATGGCTTCTCATGTACAATGGGTAATGAGTTTTAATATTTGATTTAATAATAAAATGCTATTTCAGTTAATAATTTTAAAATATGAACATGTAAGCCATTTTATAATTGATCTTTGAAACAGTTATTTTTTTTTGGGTACAAATGGATTCACATATACAGTGGATTATAAGATTTTAATATTGAATACAATAAAGAAAATTATTATTTGTAGGCTTTTGAAATTCAACATTTCATTTAAAAGACCTAAAACGAAGGTGAAAAGTACAATTTAAATCTGTTCAACTTTTCTATTATTTTCTCGCATCAACTCAAATCAATTCTTCTCCCTGTTAATTAAACAATATGATTACAGACTCTAAAAACCAAGAGCTCTGTTACCAATGTCAACAAGTTTGTCGAGTCAACAATGGACAAGTTACCTGCAGCTGTAGTCTGGGCTATGAAGTGGATCCAGAAGACAACACAAACTGCATAGGTAAAATCTTTTAATACATCAGACTAATTATGAGCACAGACAGCATGTGCTAAAAATTTAAAAATGAGCACATGATACAAATATATTTTCATTAAGTCCTGTTTTGTGGAAAAATGTTTTATTAGGTGGTCATTCTTTGCTAACAAAAATAACATTTTTAAATTATTGATTTAAAAAAATACTGTTTGAACTATAAAGTGCACAGTTTTCTAGTCTCCAAATAAGATATCACTTAAGTTATTTTTATTTTTTTTATTTTTCAGATACCAATGAGTGTTTAAGTGTAAACAAAACATGCAGCCAAAACTGTACAAATCTTGAAGGCTCTTTCCAATGTTCTTGCAACGCTGGCTACAAGCTTGCAACTGATGGGGTGACATGCACAGGTAGCATTCATTATAAATCTACAAAAAATACAGAAATAGACCTAACATTTTATGAGTTATATTTTTAAATATTATTTTTTATTTTATTATTAAAAAAAAATTCTAAAATAAAGAGAACTACATATAAGACATCTTGAGGCAAATTATGGATCCAAATAATTATATCTTACAGAACTTACTAAGAATAAAAATGATTATGCTATTTTCATTTTAGAATTTTTTTAAACAATTGTTTGCTTATGCCTCACCCTGCAAAGTATATTTTTTTTGGAACTCTATATTTTAAAAATAATTTCAAATTTCAAATAAAATAAAAATAGGTTTACTAAATGTTCAAGGCTGCAAATGACTAATATTTTTATTACTTAATTTTAAAAATATATTTCAATTTCTAAATTAGTATTCTTAAAAAAATTATTATTGGCTCCATATCTCAGCTTGGAAAAAAACAGTATTTTCATTATGCAATTTTAAAAATTGAACTGTCATCTAATTTAAATTAGTATTTAAAAATCTAAACATTTTTGGTCCTTATCTCTTAGACCCTAAATAGTGTATAAATTTTAAATTTATAGTACAAAAAAATTAAAATGACTTTGGGTTCATTTCCTAGCCTGCCAACAATCCTACTATGGTGAGAACTGTTCAGGCATCTGCCAGTGCAGTGGTCATGGAAACTGTAGCTCAGTCACTGGCTGTGTCTGTGACAAAAACTGGACTGGCAAAAACTGTGAACTTGATGTGGAAGAGTGCAAACAGTCCAACACTTCCTGCCCTGAAGGGTTTGTCTGCAAAAACACATTTGGCTCTTACAGTTGTGAATGCCCTATGGGATTTGTTAAAGAAAATGGGACTTGTATTGGTAAGAATATTATCACGAACATTTTATTAATTCATTTCAAATTTTATATTTCATGTTAAAACCTTCTTGTGAAAATACTTTTGATTTAAATGTGGTTAGATTGGTAATTGTAAAATCCTTTATTCCTACCAAAATAGGCCTTTTCTTTATTCTCATACTGCGTTTTATTTCAATTTATTATTATTTTTTATATTTTGTTTTTTTATTGAAATTTGAGTAAATTTCAATGATTTGTATGTAAAATCTAAAATTTAGCAATCAGGTTTATTTTATGTTTGATTGCAGACTTTGATGAGTGTAAAGACATTTACACCAACACTATTTGTGACAAAAATTTGGAAGTTTGTGTCAACACAGTAGGCAACTACAGCTGTTCATGTAAGCCAGGATATGCCAGGAATGCTCAGAATGTCTGTGAAGGTTAGTTGTTTTATTTATATTGAAAAATGCCCTAGATGTCCAGCATTTTGTTAAAGTGTTGTATATTTTTTGTATTTTGCTGAAAATTATCACTAAATTTAACCAGCTCTCACTCATATCTAGGGAAAAAAAGCTGACTTGTCAATGTAACAGACCCTCTAACTTAATTACATAATATATTTGTTGTAAACATGTATAATCAAGAAATTTTATGATCATTGTTTTCTCTACAATAGAATTTTTTTCTTCTGTAGAACGTCATGTTTGCTTAAGTGTTAGATTTTTTAAAATGTTGACTTTTTTCTTAACCAATCAAAATTAATGACAGAGTGTATCCTTTTACTTAGCAGCAAATCAGAAAAAAATTGTTTATTTTTACTTTTAGACATAGACGAGTGCAAGAAGAAAACAGATAAGTGCCAACATATCTGTCAGAATAAACCTGGCTCCTACAACTGCCTGTGCTGGCAGGGTTACTATCTCTCTGATGACTGGACCACATGTGTCAAAGGTTATCCACTGTTTATAAGTTTAAATTTTTCCAACATAAATATATTAAATTCTATTGCATTTTCTTGTGTATATGGCTTATTAACAATCATGCCCCATGGGATTTTCAACTTTATTATTAAAAAAAAACTTTTAAAAAAAATTACATTTGTTTATCTCTAATTTAAAACCATATCCAAGCAGAAAAGCCCTTATGATATGATTAAAAGACTCTTTTTTCTACATTTGTATTGATATGTACTCATTGATTAATAATACATTTTTATGGATGGACAATATAAATCATATTTTTAATGAATACCTAACAGTGAAGATCCATGACTAGATTTCAATATAAACTATTTATATATGCAGTGTGTGCTCATTGTGATGGTATAAACTGAATTTTTATACATCGTTATTGATTGGCATGGGTAAGTGGGGTAGGGTGCTAGAGCACTGAGTTCAGAACATATGGTTACGTCTGTTTGATGTCCCTGAGTCAATACCTGCTCTAATGGGTACCAAACTTAGTAAATGCATTTGGGCTAAGTGCCAACCATATTATCCCTTCATATGCTGAGGGCACATAAGCAGATGAACTCTACTTCACCTATCCCATGGACACTTTACTTTAATTGATTGGCACTATAAACAATATTTTTATAAATACTTTACAGTGAAAGACCCATGTCAAAATTTACCTATAAACTGCAGCCACGGGTGTAGTGTAAGTGCTGATAAAAATCCCAGTTGCTTGTGTCCTAGAGGGTTTATACTAAAGGGAGGAAATCTATGTGAAGGTAAGGATTCTACTTAAAAGTATTTCAATATTAATCAAACTTTAATTATTGCAGATTTATCTTTAACCTTAGCTTCTGCTTTTGATTTTTATGAATTTTTGTTGATAATTTGGAATTCCATAATGATTGTATGCAAAATCATTTTGGATATAATCAATGTTTTATTAAGTTTTAAATTTAAATGATGTCATGCAATTTGTAATTGTTACATATTTTTTCATTAAGCATTCATTTGCAGTGCTAGTGGAATATATATGTAGTCTAAGAACATTAAGATTATTGAAAAAGTTTATTATTATTATTTATTTAGTAGCTTTTTTTAAATGGCTTAATATTTATTAAATAGATATTTGTTTTTGTTGTTTTGAATGTATATATTTTATTGTCAAACATTGACAAAATATAGTCAGTTAAACTCATTAAAAAAGAAAATTTCAATAAGTTGCGAGATTATAATTAAATTTAGACAAATTATTATGTTGAATGGTTTGATTATACATAATATAACATATTGCTTTATTAATACACTTTTTATAAAAATATAAAAGCATAAAGTTTAATATTTTCAATATTATCTGTCAATAGCAAATGATCAACATAAATAAATAGGAATTGAGCTAGAATTTTAGAAATATTTTACACTTTTTTGGTTGCTAAAATATATCATAATAGCTAATTTAAAAGTAATAGTTCTGTAATCTTGCATACACAGACATCAATGAATGCCTGAATGACACAGACAATGAGTGCACATTGAAATCAACTTGTTTAAACACTGACGGCAGCTACACCTGTTCTTGTCCAGCTGGCACCATGCTGGACATTGATGGACGCACCTGTATTGGTCAGTAAACTTTCTTGTAAAAGTTTATTGTTATTTGCATCTATAGTACTGGTCTAGATAAAGTATCCTATTCCAAGAAATAATAGTTTAGTAGAATTAAGTAGAGTATTCAATAACTAGAGGAAATACTTGACAAGTTGGCTTAATTAAAAAAAAATTATTTTTATTTTCTTGATATCATATCCAATTAATTAAATCACTATTCTGGAATCACTAATTAAATGCAGGAAAAAGTTGTATGGATAACCATAGTAATATTTGGCAATGGGGAATACTTAATTAATGCAAATATATTAATATAAAAAAGCTTATTTTGAGTATGAAATAACCCTGATCTTATATCAAATAATCATCACATTTTTATTTGCACTTCAGAAAAGCTTTTAAAACACATAGTAACTGCTTAATAATAAAGCAATTAGATTTACATTTATAGTATAGTATAATCATCAATTTTAAATTCCCAGCATGTAGCGATGGGAAATGGGGAGTTAACTGTAACCAAACTTGCAGTTGTGGTTTAGAGGGAGATCACTGTGATCCAGCTACTGGCTGTGTTTGCAAGTCTGGCTATACAGGTGAGTTGTGGACATAGGGGTGGGCCATGCATAAAAAGGTGTAAACTGGATAAAAAGGTGCATTCTGGATTCAGAGGTTGGTTTTTGGACATAGAGGTGGGATTTGGGTATAGAAGTAGGCTCTGGATGAAGAGCTGGCTAATGGATATTGTTGTAGGTTTTGTTAATAAGCTGGGATTTTGTATACAGAGGTGGATTCTGGACAAAAAAGGCTAGATCTGAATATAGAGGTGGTTTTTAGATACGGTGGTGGGTTTAGATATAGAGATGGGGTCTGGATAGAGATGTGAGTTCTGGATGTAGGTGGTGGGTTCTTAATATAGAGGTGGTTTCCAGATAGAGCTGTTTTCTTTATATAAATATTGATAACGTATTTTAAGGGAGGTTTTATAATAAAGAGATGTGTTGCATATGTAGAGATTTATTCTATGTAGAGAGATGTGTTCTTTTGTTTTTAGAAGTAGATTCATTTTGTAGAAGCCTGCATTATTGATTTTAAATCATGTATTAAATTCAAAGTATTTAATAATTAAAATTTGTATATTATTTTACTTAATATATAATATTTGTATTGTACTTTAGTTAAGTTCTGGCACTGCCTTTTATGCTAGTGAGTGTTCAAATCCAAATTCAAAACCAAACTTTCCTTTAACGACAAGGATAATACTACCAATAGCGTGGGGGATATCTTACAGACACAAATAAAATTTGATAGTGAATGTTGTGTTTGCTTTAACCAGGCACACTGTGTGATACTGACATTGATGAATGTGAGACTGGTGATTTGGTGTGTAATAACATTACTGAAGTTTGTGTCAATTTACCTGGGAATGCTACCTGTGAGTGTCTAACAGGCTACGAAAAATCTGGAGACAATTGTACAGGTGAGATTTTTTTCACTTATCTACTGCACAGTGAAATATGTAATGTTTATAATAAAATTTGTATTTAATATCATTTAGCTATGAGATCAGGGTTATAATGTGTTACCATTTTAATCTTTATCTTTGCAACACAATTGATAAACTGTATATGGTTTCAGACATAGATGAATGTCTGAGTCCTACAACCAACAACTGCAGCCAACAATGCAACAACACTGAAGGTGGATTCAACTGCTTATGTTTCCCTGGCTTCACTTACAACTCAAACAACAACACATGCTCAGGTGAAAACATATTTTTACAGATTTACTAACAACACATCTTTAGGTTATAACATTTACTAACAATTTTACCAGTAACGCTTTCTAAGGTTTGAAGGTTTATTTGCAACTTTGCTAAAAACACTTTCTCTTGTTAAAAGATTTTCTTGCAACTATTTTAGAAGAAGGCCTATTCATTTTTTTATTGAAATCTAAAACATAATACCTCCAATATTAAAAAAAAAAGTACTCCTAATATTGCACATTTTAAACAAAATTCTTTTTGAATATTTTTTTTAATTGTTCAAATGATGGTCTATTATTCTAATATAAAAAATGTTTAAATTTTAACTCTAATGTGACGGTTAACAAAATAGCCTCTTTGACCTGGGGTTTCAAACTCAGTATTTTTTGCTTTAGAAACCATAAGCTGTACTGGCCCCAAAAAAAAAACAAAAAAAAAAAAATAAAAAAAATAAAAAAATAAATAAAAAAAAAGCTGTACTGGCCCGACCATGGAGACCCACATTTGTTATTTTCAATTTGCTGTCTTTTAGTGTACCACACAGTTAATTTCATAAAACAGCTTCCTGAAGCACTTAATTAATAAAACACTAGAGTGAGCGTACAACCTAACTTCCATTGCATAATTCAATATTTGCAGATGTAGATGAATGCTTGACAGGAACATCAAAATGTGACCAGAACTGTACCAACATTGAAGGGAACTACACATGTTCTTGTACACCTGGTTGGTCACTAGACGTAGATGGTCTCACATGCAAAGGTAGGTACCAATCAGAACATTTCTCTACTATTTTTCTGAATGCTTGAGTTCATTCTCTTAGTAAACTTGTCTGTGTATATTTAAAACATGTATCATTTGTTTCCATAAAGTTTTTTAATATTTTGTTGCTGATTTTCACATTTTACTTCAGACACAAACGAGTGTGCCTTGAATTCGTCAGACTGTGAACAGAATTGCACAAACACTGTTGGCAGCTATACATGTTCATGCAATGATGGCTATGTGGTTAGCAGTCAAAATGCTTCAGAGTGTCAAGGTAGGATTTTTTATACAACTCTAAACAAATTTTAATTTTAGAGTCATGCTTTAGACATATTTTGTTAATGTAGACACAATATTTTTTTATATATATAAATGATATTCCTAGTGTCCTAGTGTATTATACTAGTATTCCTAAAATTGCATTGTTTTAAATAGCTTGTTTAAATATCAGTATTTTCTTTTGAATTGTTCAAATTATTGCATGCAACATTTAAATAATGGGCTCTCATTTTAACTTTAAATTTGTTACTTTTTTAATATCACCATTTTGCAAGCAGTATAATTTCTAGAATAAAAAGAAAGATTTCATAAAACACAGTTTCCCTCCTCACTTAATTAAGAAAACACAAACAACTAATAATACTCATTGTGTAATGTACTATTTGCAGATGTAGATGAATGCTTGAATGGAACATCAGAATGTGAACATAACTGCACCAATACTGAAGGCAGTTACAGGTGTTTCTGTACACCTGGTTGGTCACTTGATAAAGATGGGTTCACATGCAAAGGTAGGTACCAATCACAACATTTTTCTACTACTTTTCTGAACACATGAATTTATCCTCTTGGTAAAATTGTCTATGTACATGCATTTCCATGCATTACCTTTTTAAAAACACGTTTTTAAATATTTTTGTTGCTCCGTATAGAGCACATTAAAATTAGTATTACTTCCTCGATTAAGATTATTAAATATGCAATTAAAACACATGCATGATTGTAAGTTATAATCTAGTAAACATCAAATGTGATTTACTCTTTTTTTACTTCAGACACAAACGAGTGTGCCTTGAATACGTCAGACTGTGAACAGAATTGCACAAATACTGTTGGCAGCTATACATGTTCATGCAATGATGGCTATGTGGTTAGCAGTCAAAATGCTTCAAAGTGTGAAGGTAGGTTTTTTTAAAATACATTTCTAACTTTTAATTTTAGAGTTTGATATATTTTTTAATGTAGACACAATATTTTTTGCACATATAAATGAATTTCCTAGTGTATTTTACTAGTATTTCTAAAATTCTAATGTTTTAAAAAGTCTTTTTAAATACCAGTATTTTCTTTTGGATTGTTCAATTTATTGAATGCACACTTTAAATAATGGGGTCTCAATTTAGTTTTTAGTTTTTTTTTATATATGACCATTTTGCTTGCAGTACAATTTCTAAAAAAAAAAATTCTTAAAACACTATGTCCCTCCAAATTTAATTAACAAAACACAGACAAAAAACAAACAACTTTTACTCATTGTGTAACCTACTATTTGCAGACATAGATGAATGCTTGAATGAAACATTACAATGTGAACATAACTGCACCAATACTGAAGGTAGCTACAGGTGTTTCTGTAAACCTGGTTGGTCACTTGATGTAGATGGTTTCAACTGCAAAGGTAAGTAATGGACAATCTTAGTGCTGACCAGAACTGTGTAAAAGTCTGCTCAAACTAATACTGGTGAGGTTCAAAAGTGGCCATTTTCTTTTCAGTAACATTCATAGAAGTAGCATTTCTTTCATAAATTTTCCTTAGGATGGGGAGGAAGGAGAGATACTTGAAACTTCAGGGCAAGTGGGTGTAAAGGGATCAGATATTGGTTAAAGTATACATTTTCTATAGAAAAAATATTTTTCTATTTTGCCTGGGGGTTGGAGTGGGGGGCGGGCGGGTGTGTAGATGTGCTCTTAGGTGCGGGTTAGGTCAGTTTTACTGGTTTTATTATCAGTGTTTCATTTTGTAATGAGTTATGCTATTCATGTTTTGTTTTATATTGTCAAGAATTATATAAATGGACATTTATTCAATATTATGGTAAATGTATTTTATGTATCTAAGTACCTTTTTGCTCGTATTATTGTTAGACCTAAGTATAGGAAGCATAAATTTGAAATGTTTACCCAGTATTTTACTTAAGATAATTATCTTAGTATGCCTATGTTTACATAAAACATTTAGTATGTGTTTTCATAAAGTTTTGGTGAAATTCCTTGATAATGTTTGTTCATTTGCGTAATGCAAACAAAACTTCATATTACCTTTTTAACCAAAAATTGTTAAATATACAAATATAAACATGTTTCATTATATAAGTTTCTAACTATTACACTAAAGCAAAACCTAATGTTATTTTCACTCTTTACTGTAGACACAGACGAGTGTGCCTTGAATACATCAGACTGTCAACAGAATTGCACAAACACTGTTGGCAGCTATACATGTTCATGCAATGATGGCTATGTGGTTAGCAGTCAAAATGCTTCCGAGTGTCATGGTAGTTTTTTTTTTACAACCCTTTATAACTTGAAATTTCATTGTATATATAGACATGATTGCTCTTTTCTATACAGAAAGTTATTTTTTGTAGTGAACGGACAAATTGTTTTTTGAGTCTGTAATTATAAAATTAGGTTTAAATCAAAAGATACACATACTCGTATTTGTTTAAATTTGTTTATAATAATAATACATTTTTTTGTGTTTACATTTTTTATTAAAAAATACACTTTTTTGTTATTTACATGATAAAATAGTATTATAATTATTTATTTTCTCTTTAATTGTTGTTGCATTTAAAAAAAATATATATTTATGACATATTTTTTGCTAGGAATTTCAACTCACAATGTTCAAATCGCATTTAAAATGGATGTGACTGGAATTGAACTGGAAAACATTAACAGCACAGACTACCAAAAGTTAAAACAAGAAGTGGAATCACGTGTATGCTTACTCTCTTGTTTTAAATTAGCATTCAATGATTTTTTTCTAACAAAGATATTTTGAGAAATCCAGTTAAAGATGATTCTACAGAGCCATAATAAATTATTTAACTAATTTTTAAAAAAAAGTAGTGTTTAATTTAAATTTGTGAAAATGTTAATGTAGAAGCAACTTCAAAAACATATCATGCCACCAATTTCCCAAATTAATTCATTGAGAAAGCTTCTGATAGAGTTATAACCATTTATCAATATGATTACAAATGAAAAATAGGAAATATTAAGAACAGACCATTTAAAATAAAAAAAACTAATAAAAAGGAAAATAAATTGTTACATTTTTATAGGTTTTAAATTATCCTAATTAATTTAAATTTGTATTGCTAATATTGTTAATATGCAAACGCATATAATAAAGCAGATGCTAAAACAAAAACTATGAATAGGCTAAAAATGTGTTAACATTAACATTGTATCTGCCTATAATTTTTCTAATTTATTTTCCAAAAATACTGCTCATATTGTGAATTTGCAAACACATTTGCATTTATTCATTAGATGTTCAAGAGACTGCATGCAACTGGCTTGGCTATACTTGATGTTAAAGTTAAGAAAATGAGGTAAGATTTTAGCAAAGAAATAGTAGCATAGTAAAGTACTTTTTGGAACCTCACAGTCCAGTAGAGTACACCTGTTTCTATAACTTCTGCATATAAAGGTATGGTGTGGACAACATTATGCCCAGCTGCCTTTACTTTAACTTAATGGTAGTTAGGTGCCCATCAGAGCTGGGTGAACCGAGGGTTGTTCTACTGATTTGAACCTGTATTTGAACTCTAGAATTTCAGGTTAGCAGTATAGAGCTCTACCACTGGGCCACGCTGTCCCACATACATATAAAATGTATTCATTGAGATTTCTATCCTATTTTATTTTATATAAGTATTATTTGATTTTTCTTTTCCCTAAATAGCTTTGTATTTTTCTATGGATTAAACCTATAAAACCTATTATATTTATTTTCATATCTCTAATAACATTCATTCTTTTAGAATTCATCTCATAACACTGTGACTTTTTCTCTTCTTGAAGAAAGGGCAGTCTCATCACAGACCTTGTTGCATTGATTGACAAAGTGCTTGAAACCAACCCAGAAAAAGCACTGAAAATTTCTCTACAGTTAGCTATTGGTGAAGACATTAACTTGGATAATAAATCTTCTGTTATTATCAATATCACTGTGGAATCTAATCCAGGTAAGATTAGGGATACAATTTAAGAATATTGTTGAGAAAAGCATCCCATCATTTGAATTAAAGCTCATGGTTGCTAAACTGAAAAACCGAGTTTGAACCTTCGGGCAGATGAGGCTCGTTAGCTGGGGACAGCCACTCTTCTAGGAGAGACAACTCCAAAATCAAACAACTGCTGCCTTGTAGTTTGTTCTTGGTTGGACAAAGGCTATGGAAGCAAATCTAAAAAGAAAAGGAGGCTGAAATCGGAGTCAATGGCCTCAATGGCGCATAACCAATTGACACGTAATCCTTAATTGTGATGGAAGCATGGTCGAGTCGGCAAAGCTCACGGTTGATAAATTCGAAAAAGTCTCGAGTTCAAACCCTCTGGCAGATAAGGTTCGATCCCTCCCAACACTAAAAATTAAGAACGAAGAAGAAGAAGATTTGAATTTGCATAGCATTAAAGGATGTAAGCCTTGTGATCCAATGCTCATATTTATTATAGTGGAGCGTAGCCTATTGGTAAAAATTGTGATTTATAATAGCAATAATAAAGTTCATGTCTTGTCTTTGTCTTGGTTTTTAATAGGCATAGCGTGTGCAGTACATTGAACAACAGACATTTAATATTTGATATAAAGTACAATAACAATCAGATAAATAAAATTACTACAAGAATTATGATTATTTAACTCAAAAACAGACAGGTGTTTTATGCACTTTAATATAATAGAAAGATTTGAATAATTTAAAATTTGTTAACAAAAACCTTTTTTGTTTAGTCTACGCATCCACTTGTGAAGTACGAAATCGAACTAATCCGTGCAAGGGGAGTGAACGCTGCTCAATTGAAAATGGTTCCACGGTTTGCCGGTAAGTAACTGGGGTTACCAGCTTTTATTTTTTTTAATTTAACTATTTTACCACATATAGTTAAATAAATAAATAATCTAATTTTTTAAATAAGAATTATTTGTTGATTAGTCATTTGTTTTCTTAAATTTCTTGTTTTAACTGTCTTGTTTTTCTTAAATTTTTTTCAGAGTTGAAGAATCACGTATGTTTATTTTTCAATTTTATATAAGTTGAGAAGTTATACACTTTAAAATATTTCTATCACAATTATTTTTAGCTTGCTATTTATAATAATTTTGTTTGGTTAGCAAACTTATTCTCAATGACTTGATACATCTTAATTTACCTTAAAGTTTAATTAGTAAAAACATATTATAGATATATCAAATCTCTCATACTATTATTAATCAGCTATTTTACTTTATCTATTATTGCGTTAATAGGAAATTCAATTGTTTGTATTAATTATACTTTGCTGCTGGTGAATGTTTAATTAACATTAATCCATTTTAAAGTAGCAAGCTGTATATATAAGTAACTGCAGATCACATTTATAATAATAAAACAATATGGCTTCCAAAAGTACGATAATGTTTTAAGTATGTGTATGCTATTATTATAATTATGTATGCTCTTTAAAATCAAAACAGGTTACCTACAGATCCTTCTAGGACTTGCCATTGGATTACCAGCTGCAACGATTATCTTAATTGTATCAGGGCTGGTAATTTACCATTACTGCCAGAAAATGTCTAAAAAAAATAAAGTTTATATTTAACATTACATTTTTTAAAATTACAATTTTAAGGAAAATATCAATTGTTTATGTTTAACTACTATTTAAATATATTTTTTGTGTGTAAATTTATTATATTTTTAAATTTACTAAAATAGCTTGATTAAAATGTTTAAATTTCACAGGATTCAATACATTATTAATAAATTTGTTCTTCTTTAAATTTCCAAATAAAATATCATTACATTACTATCGTCAAACAAATTTTACTTATATTAAAACAACAAACTACTTTGTTATTAATCTTCAAAATGCAATAACATGGATTAAAAGGAATAATAATATTTACAATTTATTCAATATAGATAGCTTTATTATACATATTATTATTCTATAAAATTTTAATCAGAAATTGGTTGATTAAAATCATAATGATAAGCTATAACTATATGCCATTTAATATAATAAGTATTTACTATATAATGCTCCTTGAAAATAAATAATCAAACAGTTTTTATTTAGATTAAAATAACTATTAAAGTTATTTAATTGTACAAATGTTTTGAAATTACTTTTTAAAGGATTCTCTTTGGAATTTCATATATTGTTTTATAATTTATATGTTATATATTTTACAGGTCAAGTTTAAAATTTAAAAAATGTAAAATGTAAAAACATAATATTGGGTGGCTGAAACACACATTTTAATTTTATTTTCAAATTTATGTAACTACAACCTTAGTTTGTTTTTAAATAAAACTATATAAGCTCTAGTGTTTACTGTAAAATTGCCATTCAAAATCTAACAGAAAAATTATTTCTTTAACATGTCATTGACATTAATATTTAAATATGAACGTTTTTACATATATACATGTTTATATCTATATATTTAAGTGTAGGTGCAAAATATTATGCTTTTTCGGGTTGAAAAAGAAAATTATTATTATATGTTTTAAAATATATCTTTTTAGCATTTGGAAACATATATTTCCAAAAGCCAATTTTATCATTGTAGACAAAGTTGTCAAATAAACAAAAAATACTTGTGAAAAATGTAATACTTATTCACAACAAAATAATTACAAATATTTAGGTCTGAAGATACCAAATTTTTGTTTTTTGAAGTATTTAGAATATTTTATTTGAGCCTGATTACAATATTTGTAGATCTTGTATATATCAATTGCCTTAAATTAGTTAACTAAACTTCTGAAAAATCATGGTTTTTTTAAACTTTCCTTTTCTGATACATCCTTAGCCCCTAAGGAAATAAAAAAAAAGGCAATTTTAACAACGTTTCAAAACAAAAGTATGTTTCTTCTGTTTCTTGATTGGTGTTTATTTTATTAAAAGAATGGGACTTACAAATAAAATTTATTTTGCCAATATGCATATAATGTTGGTATATTTCTAGGATTGAACTAATTTTCTATTCTATTTTAATATCTAGCTCCTATGCTATTTTTAAACACATAACTATCATCAGCACACCAAAAAAACAATCCAAAACAAATTTTTGCTGCTGTGACTTTTGAGAAAGCATCCTCTATATTGTCATCTTATTCCAATTTTAGAAATAAAAGGCTTTTTACAATTACCCCCACCCCCAGAATAAATATGCTGTTTTCTTATACTGAACAACATCATAATTGTATATATATATGAATGTATATAAAAGCATATATATACGAATGTGTATATATATATATATATTTATATAGGCCTATACATATATATATATATATATATATATATATATATATATATATATATATATATATATATATATATATATATATATATATATATATATATGTATGTATATATATACCACCTCACCTTAGTTTCCTTACTCCTAAAATTAGAGCCAATAAAGCGATACAGATACATAGGCCTATAATGATGTATAACAGCATTAGGTTGTTCTGATCTTTCACAAAATTACGACTATATAATGTTGGTATTACATCACTGTCATTTGCTGTCCATGAATTATTAGTCTGTATCAACCCAAACCAGATAAATTATATTCTTAATCTTTCACATATCTGACGTAGAAGCTATACGCAGTGGCGTAGCGAGGTCGGGTGTCACCTGGTGCGGCGCTTAATGGTGTCACCCCCCCCCCCCCGCCCCCAAAGCCGTTGCAATCCTTCCCGGGGACAAACTTTCAAGTATCCGATTCGCACCCCCCCCCCTCAAGTTTTCGATTTCCACCCCCCACCCCCTCAAAATTTCGATTTGCACCCCCCCCCCTTTCAAGTTTTTCTCTATATATTTTGCTATTTTTTGCCTTGGTGTCAACCCCCTAAATGGTGTCACCCGGTGCAGTCCGCACCCCCCGCCCCCCCCCTCGCTACGCCCCTGGCTATACGCTTCCTTCAGCTTACACTTGATTAGTTTTTTTAGCAAATAATTATTTTCAAATCTTTACTTTAAACTGTAGAAATTATTTCAAGAAATGACAGAAAGGTCTTTTTACATTTCAAAAATTTAAAAGTTTATTATAACAAGCTTTTATATATGAACAAAAAACAAATGAATTAAACGACTTGCTTTAAATAGAGAATAATGCACCACAACTTAAAAAATTCAAAGAAAACGTTTGATGGTTTTCTATACCGTAACTAAATTTTTTTTAAATGAATAGAATGGCTTTTCTAAAAATATAGCGCTTCACATTAACGTGAACAATGTGTGTTTAAGCATAGAAAATTAGTACTTTATTATAAAAAATCAACGAAAAACAAAAAGTTAAACTTTTTCATCTAAAAATAGTCAAATTTTTATTATACATTGCATTGTCATCGTGTCTTTGGCAGACGTATCCAATTTGGAAGAAATCGAACTGTCAGTCAGAAGTTTTTGAAAATTCTATTTAAAGTTTTGACCCAAGGCGAAGTAAAACTACAAAAAAACAGCAGGGAGAATTGAGTAAATAAAAAATAATTGATGCAAAAACTTGTGAACTCACTATCCAGGCAGTAGTCACCGGCTCTGTTTGGTGCACACGACTTACAAACTCCAGTAAACTGACAGTCCTGATAAAAGCACGTCATCATACACATCTGGTCACACTGAGCCCCGTACCTTCTGTTTCGACATTCTGAAATAGATGTTGTTGTTTTGTTTTTAAATCCTATTCGTAAAATAAATGATTAGAATGTGCATTAAATAATTTAAGAAAATATCTTTGTCATCACCATAGTTTTGAGTTGAGCCCACAATGGTAGAAACTAACAGAGGTAATAATAATAATACAGTATCCAGACTAACGGTCTACGAGTAAAGCTCAAAAATGGTCATTACAGCATACATTGGGTTATAATACGAACTGCGTTAGAAACACTTTTGTGAGGCTCGTTTGTCTCTAAAATATTCTCTTGCCACAACCAAAGGACCTTGACGGGTTTGGGGTGTGTAGATTATGTTATAAACACGCTAGCAATGCAATGCAATGCAATGCAATGATATACAATGCAATGCAATGCAATGCAATGCAATGCAATGCAATGCTAGGCTAGGCTAGGCTAGGCTAGGCTAGGCTAGGCTAGGCTAGGCTAGGCTAGGCTAGGCTAGGCTAGGCTAGGCTAGGCTAGGTTAGGTTAGGTTACCTTACGTTACGTTACGTTACGGTACGGTACGGTACGGTACGGTACGTTACTTTAGGTTACGTTACGTTAGGTTAGGTTAGGTTAGGTAAGTCTAATAAGGTTGTTTCAAATTATACAGTTAAACACTAATTGTAAATGACGTCTGTGAAGTTGGAAAAAAACCAGCATTAATATAAGCATTAAAATGTATACACTAGATAAGCGTCTAGCTCTCATCTATAGTAATTTTTTTGCTTGTGTTGAATTGGTCTTAAGAATTTTGAAAAACCACCACTTGACTTAGTATATGGTAATCTTCACCGTTCATGTGGGCAGATTGTTAAATAAGATAAACAGGATGTGAAATGTTTGTTTTTGTGTGTGTTTTGTTTTGTTATGAAAGATGTAATAATTACATCTACATCTTCATCTTCATCTTCATCTTCATCTACATCTACATCTACATCTACATCTACATCTACATCTACATCTACATCTACATCTACATCTACATCTACATCTACATCTACATCTACATCTACATCTACATCTACATCTACATCTACATCTACATCTACATCTACATCTACATCTACATCTACATCTACATCTACATCTACATCTACATCTACATCTACATCTACATCTACATCTACATCTACATCTACATCTACATCTACATCTACATCTACATCTACATCTACATCTACATCTACATCTACATCTACATCTACATCTACATCTACATCTACATCTACATCTACATCTACATCTACATCTACATCTACATCTACATCTACATCTACATCTACATCTACATCTACATCTACATCTACATCTACATCTACATCTACATCTACATCTACATCTACATCTGCATCTGCATCTGCATCTGCATCTGCATCTGCATCTGCATCTGCATCTGCATCTGCATCTACATCTACATCTGCATCTGCATCTGCATCTGCATCTGCATCTGTATATATATATATATATATATATATATATATATATATATATATATATATATATATATATATATATATACTAGGCATACTGCCTAGCTTCGCTTAGGTTTTCAAAAAAATTGAGGAATTGAATGATTAATTAATAGGTAATTGGCTGCTAAATTTATACAGTGGAGTAATTCAATGCAAAACAAATATTGATGGAATATTCGCAAACTTATTACTCGCACGGTAATTAAAACTGCAAGGGATTTCTTAATAGTATCAATCAAATATTATAATAAATTACTTTCGCAATTAATTTTTACAATTTCAATACAATGCAAAAATTAATTTATAACAAAATATTTATTTAAATCAATGCTATACTTTATGATTTTTGTTTTTTTCTTGAAAAGAGTATACAAAATATTTAAAAATTATTACATTAAAAAGTTACCTCCCCTGTTCATAGACCAAATGACCAAATCTCGTATAATGAGAATTTCATTCGCGGTCATTTTTAGCCCTCTTAGAGGGCTTTATGTCTGACCAACAGTTTTTCCATACGCCGTAGTCATCTATAGAGGTGTTTACAAAAAATTTGCCAGATGTAAAGTGGGTAAGTGCTCTAAAATCCGTTTTGAAATCACCCTCTGTTTTTCCCATAAAATACAAAGATTATATAGGGAAATACGACTGGTCAGTTTTGACCCATTTAACGAATTTTCCCGGACATGGCGATTTTTTTGTGACACCCCGAGGCGTTCTCCTACCACCTCACAAAATTTCAAGGGGGGTCGTCGGAGGAATTGTTTTTTCGTAATAGAGCTCATATAAAGAGAATTTCACTCTCGGTCACCTTTTAGCCCTCGTCGAGGGCTTTGAGTGAAACCGACAGTTTTCCCTAAAGGTCAAGCCATTTACCTAAGAGCATGCAAAAAATTAGCCAGATGTTAAGAGGGTAAATGCCCTAAAATCCGTTTTGAAATCACCCTCTGTTTTTCCCATAAAATACAAAGATTATATAGGGAAATACGACTGGTCAGTTTTGACCTATTTAACGAATTTTCCCGGACATGGCGAGTTTTTTGTGACACCCTGAGGCGTTCTCCTACCACCTCACAAAATTTCAAGGGGGGTCGTCGGAGGAATTTGTTTTTCGTAATAGAGCTCATATAAAGAGAATTTCACTCGCGGTCACTTTTAGCCCTCGTCGAGGGCTTTGAGTGAAACCGACAGTTTTCCCTAAAGGTCAAGCCATTTACCTAAGAGCATGCAAAAAATTAGCCAGATGTTAAGAGGGTAAGTGCCCTCAAATCCGTTTTGAAATCACCCTCTGTTTTTCCCATAAAATACAAAGATTATATAGGGAAATACGACTGGTCAGTTTTGACCCATTTAACGAATTTTCCCGAACATGGTGAGTTTTTTGTGACACCCCGAGGCGTTCTCCTACCAACTCACAAAATTTCAAGGGTGGTCGTATTAGGAACATTTTTTTTCGTAATAGAGCTCATATAAAGAGAATTTCACTCGCGGTCACTTTTTAGCCCTCGTCGAGGTCTTTGAGTGTAACCGACAGTTTTTCCTGAAGGTCAAGCCATTTACCTAAGAGCATGCAGAATATTAGCCAGATGTAAAGACGGTAAGTGCCCTCAAATCCGTTTTGAAATCACCATCTGTTTTTCCCATAAAATACAAAGATTATATAGGGAAATAAGACTGGTCAGTTTTGACCCATTTAACGAATTTTCCCGAACATGGCGAGTTTTTCGTGACACCCCGAGGCGTTCTCCTACCACCTCCTAAAATTTCAAGGGGGGTCGTCGGAGGAAATTTTTTTTCGCAATAGAGCTCATATAAAGAGAATTTCACTCGCGGTCACTTTTTAGCCCTCGTCGAGGGCTTTGAGTGAAACCGACAGTTTTCCCTGAAGGTCAAGCCATTTACATAAGAGCATGCAGAAAATTAGCTAGATGTAGAGAGGGTAAGGGCCCTCAAATCCGTTTTGAAATCACCCTCTGTTTTTCCCATAAAATACAAAGATTATATAGGGAAATAAGACTGGTCAGTTTTGACCCATTTAACGAATTTTCCCGGACATGGCGAGTTTTTTGTGACACCCCGAGGCGTTCTCCTACCACCTCACAAAATTTCAAGGGGGGTCGTCGGAGGAATTTTTTTTTCGTAATGGAGCTCATATAAAGAGAATTTCACTCGCGGTCACCTTTTAGCCCTCGTCGAGGGCTTTGAGTGAAACCGACAATTTTCCCTAAAGGTCAAGCCATTTACCTAAGAGCATGCAAAAAATTAGCCAGATGTTAAGAGGGTAAATGCCCTCAAATCCGTTTTGAAATCACCCTCTGTTTTTCCCATAAAATATAAAGATTATATAGGGAAATACGACTGGTCAGTTTTGACCCATTTAACGAATTTTCCCGAACATGGCGAGTTTTTTGTGACACCCCGAGGCGTTCTCCTACCAACTCACAAAATTTCAAGGGGGGTCGTCGGAGGAAATTTTTTTTCGTAATAGAGCTCATATAAAGAGAATTTCACTCGCGGTCACTTTTTAGCCCTCGTCGAGGGCTTTGAGTGAAACCGACAGATTTCCCTGAAGGTCAAGCCATTTACCTAAGAGCATGCAGAAAATTAGCCAGATGTAAAGACGGTAAGTGCCCTCAAATCCGTTTTGAAATCACCATCTGTTTTTCCCATAAAATACAAAGATTATATAGGGAAATAAGACTGGTCAGTTTTGACCCATTTAACGAATTTTCCCGAACATGGCGAGTTTTTCGTGACACCCCGAGGCGTTCTCCTACCACCTCACAAAATTTCAAGGGGGGTCGTCGGAGGAAATTTTTTTTCGCAATAGAGCTCATATAAAGAGAATTTCACTCGCGGTCACTTTTTAGCCCTCGTCGAGGGCTTTGAGTGAAACCGACAGTTTTCCCTCAAGGTCAAGCCATTTACCTAAGAGCATGCAGAAAATTAGCCAGATGTAAAGACGGTAAGTGCCCTCAAATCCGTTTTGAAATCACCATCTGTTTTTCCCATAAAATACAAAGATTATATAGGGAAATAAGACTGGTCAGTTTTGACCCATTTAACGAATTTTCCCGAACATGGCGATTTTTCGTGACACCCCGAGGCGTTCTCCTACCACCTCACAAAATTTCAAGGGGGGTCGTCGGAGGAAATTTTTTTTGTAATAAAGCTCATATAAAGAGAATTTCACTCGCGGTCACTTTTTAGCCCTCGTCGAGGGCTTTGAGTGAAAACGACAGTTTTCCCTAAAGGTCAAGCCATTTACCTAAGAGCATGCAAAACATTAGCCAGATGTAGAGAGGGTAAGGGCCCTCAAATCCGTTTTGAAATGACCCTCTGTTTTTTCCATAAAATACAAAGATTATATAGGGAAATACGACTGGTCAGTTTTGACCCATTTAACGAATTTTCCCGGACATGGCGAGTTTTTTGTGACACCCCGAGGCGTTCTCCTACCACCTCCTAAAATTTCAAGGGGGGTCGTCGGAGGAATTTTTTTTTTTCGTAATAGATCTCATATAAAGAGAATTTCACTCGCGGTCACTTTTTAGCCCTCGTCGAGGGCTTTGAGTGAAACCGACAGTTTTCCCTAAAGGTCAAGCCATTTACCTAAGAGCATGCAAAACATTAGCCAGATGTAGAGAGGGTAAGGGCCCTCAAATCCGTTTTGAAATCACCCTCTGTTTTTCCCATAAAATACAAAGATTATATAGGGAAATACGACTGGTCAGTTTTGACCCATTTAACGAATTTTCCCGGACATGGCGAGTTTTTTGTGACACCCCGAGGCGTTCTCCTACCACCTCCTAAAATTTCAAGGGGGGTCGTCGGAGGAATTTTTTTTTCGTAATATAGCCCATATAAGGCGCCGGTCAGTCGAGGACAGTTTTCACCCCCTCTCCGTAGACTTTTCGGCAAACCGTCACCGGCCTTCGTGTTCTATGGCCCCAAGGCACCACCGTGCCAAATTTGACGCGCCTGCGGCGCCGGGAAGTGCCCTATCGGGCACCTGACCACTTTGCTTTATATATATACTAGGCATACTGCCTAGCTTCGCTTAGGTTTTTAAATAACATTTGAGAATTTGAATACTTAATTATTTAGCGATGGATTTGGTGTTGAGTGCTTTAATTTAAACAGTAATGCTAACTTTAGAAAAAAAATGTTTTAGTTTGTCATTTAAATACCGTTCGCAGAGAGATATCGGAAAGTACGCAATGTATAAGTAAAATGGAATTAGAACTACACAGCTTCCATGAACAGTACATCTCATAGTTTTTATTACATTGCCTTTTGAAATTTATTTATTTATTTAATTGGGATACGTAACTAAATTAACAACTTAATTTTGTACTAAAACAAATGCTATACTTCGTCATTTTCTGTTTCTGTTTAAAATAGTATACAATTATTTGAAAAATAATAATTTAAAAAACGTTACCTCCCTTGAAAACTGAACGTATGACGTATGTCTTTGTTTTTTTTTTTACAAACAGTTGCTATGCTTATATAAGAAATTACGGTATATGAAAATATTTAACAACTATAATGGCTGTTTCCGACGGGAATAAAGTTTTTTTTGTTAGCCTCCAGGGTCGGTCTACGACGTCACATAATATTAAGGGGATCGTTCGTCAATTTATTTATATATATATATCTCATATAAGGAGAATTTCACTCAAGATCATCTTTTAGCCCTCGTCGAGGGCTTTGAGTCTGACCAACAGTTTTTCCATACGGCCTAGTCATCTATAGTAGTGTATGCAAAAAATTAGCCAGATATACTGAGCTTAAGTATCCTAAAGTCTGCGTTGAAATGACCCTCTGTTTTTCCCATAAAATACAAAGATTATATAGGGAAATACAACTGGTCAGTTTTGACCGCTTTACGAAGTTTTCCCAGATATGCCGAGTTTTTTGTGACACCCCAAGGTGTTCTCCTACCACCTCACAAAATTTCAAGGGGGGTCGTCGGAGGAATTTTTTTTTTCGTAATAGAGCTCATATAAAGAGAATTTCACTCGCGGTCACTTTTTAGCCCTCGTCGAGTGCTTTGAGTGTAACCGACAGTTTTCCCTAAAGGTCAAGCCATTTACCTATAAGCATGCCAAAACTGAGCCAGATGTAAAGAGGGTAAGTGCCATAAAATCCGTTTTGAAATGACCCTCTGTTTTCCCCATAAAATACAAAGATTATATAGGGAAATACGACTGGTCAGTTTTGACCCATTTTCCGATTTTTCCCGGACATGGCGAGTTTTTTGTGACACCCCAAGGCGTTCTCCTACCACCTCACAAAATATCAAGGGGGGTCGTCGGAGGAATTTTTTTTTCGTAATTGAGCTCATATAAAGAGAATTTCACTCGCGGTCACTTTTTAGCCCTCGTCGAGGGCTTTGAGTGTAACCGACAGTTTTCCCTAAAGGTCAAGCCATTGACCTAGGAGCATGCAAAAAATTAGCCAGATATACTGAGCTTAAGTATCCTAAAGTCTGCGTTGAAATGACCCTCTGTTTTTCCCATAAAATACAAAGATTATATAGGGAAATACAACTGGTCAGTTTTGACCCCTTTACGAAGTTTTCCCAGATATGCCGAGTTTTTTGTGACACCCCAAGGTGTTCTCCTACCACCTCACAAAATTTCAAGGGGGGTCGTCGGAGGAATTTTTTTTTCGTAATAGAGCTCATATAAAGAGAATTTCACTCGCGGTCACTTTTTAGCCCTCGTCGAGGGCTTTGAGTGTAACCGACAGTTTTCCCTAAAGGTCAAGCCATTTACCTATAAGCATGCCAAAACTGAGCCAGATGTAAAGAGGGTAATTGCCATAAAATAAGTTTTGGAATGACCCTCTGTTTTCCCCATAAAATACAAAGATTATATAGGGAAATACGACTGGTCAGTTTTGACCCATTTCCCGATTTTTCCCGGACATGGCGAGTTTTTTGTGACACCCCAAGGCGTTCTCCTACCACCTCACAAAATATCAAGGGGGGTCGTCGGAGGAAATTTTTTTTCTTAATAGAGCTCATATAAAGAGAATTTCACTCGCGGTCACTTTTTAGCCCTCGTCGAGGGCTTTGAGTGTAACCGACAGTTTTCCCTAAAGGTCAAGCCATTTACCTATAAGCATGCCAAAACTGAGCCAGATGTAAAGAGGGTAATTGCCATAAAATAACTTTTGAAATTACCCTCTGTTTTCCCCATAAAATACAAAGATTATATAGAGAAATACGACTGGTCAGTTTTGACCCATTTCCCGATTTTTCCCGGACATGGCGAGTTTTTTGTGACACCCCAAGGCGTTCTCCTACCACCTCACAAAATATCAAGGGGGGTCGTCGGAGGAATTTTTTTTTCGTAATAGAGCTCATATAAAGAGAATTTCACTCGCGGTCACTTTTTAGCCCTCGTCGAGGGCTTTGAGTGTAACCGACAGTTTTCCCTAAAGGTCAAGCCATTGACCTAGGAGCATGCAAAAAATTAGCCAGATATACTGAGCTTAAGTATCCTAAAGTCTGCGTTGAAATGACCCTCTGTTTTTCCCATAAAATACAAAGATTATATAGGGAAATACAACTGGTCAGTTTTGACCCCTTTACGAAGTTTTCCCAGATATGCCGAGTTTTTTGTGACACCCCCAGGTGTTCTGCTACCACCTCACAAAATTTCAAGGGGGGTCGTCGGAGGAATTTTTTTTTCGTAATAGAGCTCATATAAAGAGAATTTCACTCGCGGTCACTTTTTAGCCCTCGTCGAGGGCTTTGAGTGTAACCGACAGTTTTCCCTAAAGGTCAAGCCATTGACCTAGGAGCATGCAAAAAATTAGCCAGATATACTGAGTTTAAGTACCCTAAAGTCTGCGTTGAAATGACCCTCTGTTTTTCCCATAAAATACAAAGATTATATAGGGAAATACAACTGGTCAGTTTTGACCCCTTTACGAAGTTTTCCCAGATATGCCGAGTTTTGTGTGACACCCCAAGGTGTTCTCCTACCACCTCACAAAATTTCAAGGGGGGTCGTCGGAGGAATTTTTTTTTCGTAATAGAGCTCATATAAAGAGGATTTCACTCGCGGTCACTTTTTAGCCCTCGTCGAGGGCTTTGAGTGTAACCGACAGTTTTCCCTAAAGGTCAAGCCATTGACCTAGGAGCATGCAAAAAATTAGCCAGATATACTGAGCTTAAGTACCCTAAAGTCTGCGTTGAAATGACCCTCTGTTTTTCCCATAAAATACAAAGATTATATAGGGAAATACAACTGGTCAGTTTTGACCCCTTTACGAAGTTTTCCCAGATATGCCGAGTTTTTTGTGACACCCCAAGGTGTTCTCCTACCACCTCACAAAATTTCAAGGGGGGTCGTCGGAGGAATTTTTTTTTCGTAATAGAGCTCATATAAAGAGAATTTCACTCGCGGTCACTTTTTAGCCCTCGTCGAGGGCTTTGAGTGTAACCGACAGTTTTCCCTAAAGGTCAAGCCATTGACCTAGGAGCATGCAAAAAATTAGCCAGATATACTGAGCTTAAGTATCCTAAAGTCTGCGTTGAAATGACCCTCTGTTTTTCCCATAAAATACAAAGATTATATAGGGAAATACAACTGGTCAGTTTTGACCCCTTTACGAAGTTTTCCCAGATATGCCGAGTTTTTTGTGACACCCCGAGGCGTTCTCCTACCACCTCACAAAATTTCAAGGGGGGTCGTCGGAGGAATTTTTTTTTCGTAATATAGCCCATATAAGGCGCCGGTCAGTCGAGGTCAGTTTTGACCCCCGCTCCGTAGACTTTTTGCCGAACCGTCACCGGCCCTCGTGTTCTATCGCCATAAGGCACCTTCGTGCCAAATTTGACGCGCCTGCGGCGCCGGGAAGTGCCCTATCGGGCACCCGACCACTTTGCTTTATATATATAGACTAGGCATACTGCCTAGCTTAGCTTAGGTTTTTAAAAAACATTTGAGAATTTGAATACTTAATTATTTAGCGATGGATTGGGTGTGGAGTGCTTTAATAAGTTGAATTTAAACAGTAACTAGAATACCCGTCATCCGTTGGATAACTGTGGGTTTCGGGGGTCATCAATAAAAAAACATCACGTCTGTCACTCAGAGGCAGAGCGACCCTTCCCGGCGCCCGGGGACAAAGTTTTCGATTTGAACCCCCCCCCCCGCAAGATTTCGATTTGAACCCCCCCCCCCCCCCCCCACCTCAAACTTTTGATGTGCACCCCCCCCCCCACTCAAACTTTCGATTTGAACCGCCCTCAACCTTTCAATTTATTTTTCCAAACCATTTTGGCGCCCCAACATATGTCCCCCCTCACCCCCATCCACCTCCCCCCGCCTCCCCTTCCCCCCCCCCCCCGCCTCCCCTCCACTACCGTCCCCCCCCCTCCTCGCTACGCTACTGCAGTGTCACTTATCATCACAAAAAACAGACCCCACATTCAAAAATATGCTTTTTATCTTTTAAAAACACCGAAAACACCGATTTCGGACTATCCCTTCATATACTGACGTCACATGTGCCCTACTCAACTCTACTTCACCTGCCCAGTGTCCCGCCAAGTCTCAGACAACATGTATTTATCGTTTAAAAAACGATTCCAGCCGAGCATGTCTCTGACCACACTATCCTTTCATATGCTTAGGACAAAGAAACAGATGAACTCTACTTCACCTGCCCTGTATCTTGCCAAGTTCAGATAGGCAACTTTATCATTCACATCTAAAAAAAAAAAAAAATTGAAAAAAAAATTTCATCGACATATAGGTCTAGAACCCGTGCCACCTGCATGAGAGCCGACTATGCTACCAGCTTAGCTATTTACTCGTGACGTCACATGTGAATTTTTATACTATACTTTTGAGTCTCCGCGCATAGATCTAGATCTAAGTCTAGTAGTAGTAACTTTCCAATTAAATTTTATCTTAAACTATCCAAACAAAGATTTATATAAAATAATTAAGGCCTGAAATAGATTCTAGATGTAGAATTTACATTAAGTCTAGATCTAGAATTTACATTGAGTCTAGTGACCTACATCTAGGCTAGATCTAGATAGATCTAGATTCTAGATCTAGGCTAGCTTCAAAACTTTCCTTCGACAGCTGATCTTTAGATCTAGAGAAATTTATCGTAAAACTAAATGAAAAAGACAGTTGAAAATTGATATAAGTGTTGGAACGTAATAAATACAGCAAACGGACGTATTGTTTAAGTTATAGCCGGCAGAAAATTAGCTTTGTAACGCGTTAAACTTTTGAATGGGCCACAAAGTCTATGATGGAGTCCGCCATTTTTATTGTACCAAAAAAGTAAACACATCAAGGGACGTCACTATCCCCACAAAGTTTATTCAAAGTATTAACATTTTTAAAAAAATACGGTTAATTTGACAATGAATAAATCAATAAATTAATTAACGTCTTTAAATAAATTTGTGATTAACAGTCTGTCTTAAAACAAAAATTTTTCTCTACCTACATACTATTTTACAGCTTTCCACGATGAGTGCTACCATGAGCAATAGTCAATCAGGCAAACAAACAAACAAACAAAAAAATAAATATTCAAACATGTAAGCAAACTTGACTTTTAGTAGTATATAGATGCTAACTTTAGAAAAGACATGTTTTTGTTCGTCATTTACAGCCAGTTCTAGGAGAATTTTTGGAAAGTACGCAATGTATAACTAAAATGGAATTAGAACTACACAGGTTTCATGAACATTATATCTCATAGTTTATATTACATTGCTTTTTGAAATTAATTAATTAATTTAATTAGGATACTTAACTAAATTAACAACTTAATTTTGTACTAAAACAAATGCTATACTTCGTCATTTTCTGTTTCTGTTTAAAATAGTATACAATTATTTGAAAAATAATAATTTTAAAAACGTTACCTCCCTTGAAAACTGAACGTATGACGTATGTCATTGTTTACTTATATTGTTTGCTTATATAAGAAATTACGTTATATGAACATATTTAACGACTATAATGGCTGTTTCCGACGGGAATAAAGTTTTTTTGTTACCCTCCAGGGTCGGTCTACGACGGCACATAATATTAAGGGGATCGTTCGTCAATTTATTTATATATATATATATATCTCATATAATGAGAATTTCACTCAAGACCATCTTTTAGCCCTCGTCGAGGGCTTTGAGTCTGACCAACAGTTTTTCCATACGGCCTAGTCATCTATAGTAGTGTATGCAAAAACTTAGCATGATGTACAGACATTAAGTAACCTAAAAATTGTGTTAAAATTTCCCTGTTTTTCCCATAAAATACAAAGATTATATAGGGAAATACAACTGGTCAGTTTTGACCGCTTTACGAAGTTTTCCCAGATATGCCGTGTTTTTTATGACACCCCTAGGTGTTCTTCTACCACCTCACAAAATATCAAGGGGGGTCGTCGGAGAAAATTTTTTTTCGTTATAGAGCTCATATAAAGAGAATTTCACTCGCGGTCACTTTTTAGCCCTCGTCGAGGGCTTTGAGTGTAACCGACAGCTTTGCCTAAAGGTCAAGCCATTGACCTAGGATCATGCAAAAAATTAGCCAGATATACTGAGCTTAAGTACCCTAAAGTCTGCGTTGAAATGACCCTCTGTTTTTCCCATAAAATACAAAGAATATATAGGGAAATACAACTGGTCAGTTTTGACCGCTTTACGAAGTTTTCCCAGATATGCCGAGTTTTTTATGACACCCCTAGGTGTTCTTCTACCACCTCAAAAAATATCAAGGGGGGTCGTCGGAGGAAATGTTTTTTCGTAATAGAGCTCATATAAAGATAATTTCACTCGCGGTCACTTTTTAGCCCTCGTCGAGGTCTTTGAGTGTAACCGACAGTTTTCCCTAAAGGTCAAGCCATTGACCTAGAAGCATGCAAAACATTAGCCAGATATAATGAGCTTAAGTACCCTAAAGTCTGCGTTGAAATGACCCTCTGTTTTTCCCATAAAATACAAAGATTATAAAGGGAAATACAACTGGTCAGTTTTGACCGCTTTACGAAGTTTTCCCAGATATGCCGAGTTTTTTATGACACCCCTAGGTGTTCTTCTACCACCTCACAAAATATCAAGGGGGGTCGTCGGAGGAAATGTTTTTTTCGTAATAGAGCTCATATAAAGATAATTTCACTCGCGGTCACTTTTTAGCCCTCGTCGAGGGCTTTGAGTGTAACCGACAGTTTTCCCTAAAGGTCAAGCCATTGACCTAGGATCATGCAAAAAATTAGCCAGATATACTGAGCTTAAGTACCCTAAAGTCTGCGTTGAAAGGACCCTCTGTTTTTCCCATAAAATACAAAGATTATATAGGGAAATACAACTGGTCAGTTTTGACCGCTTTACGAAGTTTTCCCAGATATGCCGAGTTTTTTATGACACCCCTAGGTGTTCTTCTACCACCTCACAAAATATCAAGGGGGGTCGTCGGAGGAAATTTTTTTTCGTAATAGAGCCCATATAAAGAGAATTTCACTCGCGGTCACTTTTTAGCCCTCGTCGAGGGCTTTGAGTGTAACCGACAGTTTTCCCTAAAGGTCACGCCATTGACCTAGGAGCATGCAAAAAATTAGCCAGATATAATGAGCTTAAGTACCCTAAAGTCTGCGTTGAAATGACCCTCTGTTTTTCCCATAAAATACAAAGATTATATAGGGAAATACAACTGGTCAGTGTTGACCGCTTTACGAAGTTTTCCCAGATATGCCGAGTTTTTTGTGACACCCCTAGGTGTTCTTCTACCACCTCACAAAATATCAAGGGGGGTCGTCGGAGGAAATTTTTTTTCGTAATAGAGCTCATATTAAGAGAATTTCACTCGCGGTCTCTTTTTCGCCCTCGTCGAGGGCTTTGAGTGTAACCGACAGTTTTCCCAAAAGGTCAATCCATTGACCTAGGAGCATGCAAAAAATTAGCCAGATATACTGAGCTTAAGTACCCTAAAGTCTGCGTTGAAATGACCCTCTGTTTTTCCCATAAAATACAAAGATTATATAGGGAAATACAACTGGTCAGTTTTGACCGCTTTACGAAGTTTTCCCAGATATGCCGAGTTTTTTGTGACACCCCTAGGTGTTCTTCTACCACCTCACAAAATATCAAGGGGGGTCGTCGGAGGAAATTTTTTTTCGTAATATAGCCCATATAAGGCGCCGGTCAGTCGAGGTCAGCTTTGACCCCCTGTCCGTAGACTTTTCGGCCAACCGTCACCGGCCCTCGTGTTCTATCGCCCCAAGGCACCTTCGTGCCAAATTTGACGCGCCTGCGGCGCCGGGAAGTGCCCTATCGGGCACCCGACCACTTTGCTTTATATATCGATGGTCTCGGTCGCAAACCGTCTAACTCAAAAATATTCGATTTTCTTTTTTTTGCATAAATCAAAAGCCAATATGATTCCCCATAATGCCTGAAAATATTAGAGAAATCTGTAGAATGATTATTGAGATATAATCATTTGAACAAACCGCCTATTATTTCTAGCGCTAAAAATCTCGGCGCAAAACGAATATCGCTATATTTGTCAGTACACTTTTGATCGGGAACGCAGTCACACGCCGCAATCACACAATTTTACAGCACAGCAGTCACAGTACTTATAGGTAAGGATATTTGATTAATTATGTTCAACTATTCTATTACATTTTATCATTTTAAAGAATAATAAACAAATAGTATTTGTTTAATATAGCCTATTTCCCGATTGTCAATAACCAAACAATAACCAAACTGATTTGTTTACAATTTTTTAGGCTAACACAATGCTTTGAACTAGATCTTCATTCTAGAATCTAAATATCAATCAAAACATTATAATTCGAATTATATTTCCACAAGAATGTGCAATAAATTTAATAATTGTTAATTCACTACTAGCTTTAGATTGAGGGTTTAGATACGTGTTAAGAAATGTTTATATGGTAGGTTACAAAATTTTTGGCCTACATGTTCAACGGCATGGTTAGTTGTCTTTAGTAAATGCTTTTATGATTAATTTTTCAACAGACAAGCCTATCTCAACACACCAGCCTCTCACAACTGACCAGTCTTACCACATAACAGACCAGCCTCTTCCAACACACCAGCCTCTCCCAACAGACAAGCCTCTCCCAACAGACCAGCCTCTCTTAACAGATCAGCCTCTCTTAACAGATCAGCCTCTCTTAACAGACCAGCCTCTCTCAACAGACCAGCCTCTCTCAACAGACCAGATTCTCTCAACAGACCAGCCTCTCTCAACACACCAGTCTTACCACATAACAGACCAGCCTCTCTCAACAGACCAGCCTCTCTTAACAGACCAGTCTCTCTCAACAGATCAGATTCTCTCAACAGACCAGCCTCTCTCAACACACCAGTCTTACCACATAACAGACCAGCCTCTCTCAACAGACCAGCCTCTCTTAGCAGACCAGCCTCTCTCAACAGACCAGCCTCTCTCAACAGACCAGATTCTCTCAACAGACCAGCCTCTCTTAACAGACCAGCCTCTCTCAACAGACCAGCCTCTCTCAACAGACCAGCCTCTCTCAACACACCAGTCTTACCACATAACAGACCAGCCTCTCTCAACAGACCAGCCTCTATCAACATACCAGCCTCTCTCAACACACCAGTCTTACCACATAACAGACCAGCCTCTCTCAACAGACCAGCCTCTATCAACATACCAGCCTCTCTTAACAGACCAGCCTCTCTCGACAGGCCAGCCTCTCTCAACAGACCAGCCTCTCTCAACAGATCAGCCTCTCTCAACAGACCAGCCTCTCTTAACAGATCAGCCTCTCGACATACCAACTTCTCTCAACAGACCAGCCTCTCTTAACAGATCAGCCTCTCTCAACAGACCAGCTTCTCGACATACCAGTCTCTCTCAACAGATCAGCCTCTCTCAACAGACCAGCCTCTCTTAACAGATCAGCCTCTCTCAACAGACCAGCCTCTCGACATACCAGTCTCTCTCAACAGATTAGCCTCTATCAAAAGACCAGCCTCTCTCAACAGACCAGCCTCTCTCAACATACCAGCCTCTCTCAACAGACCAGCCTCTCTTAACAGATCAGCCTCTCAACATATCAGTCTCTCTCAACAGACCAGCCTCTCTCAACAGACCAGCCTCACTCAACAGACCAGCCTCTCTTAACATACCAGCCTCTCTCAACATATCAGTCTCTCTCAGTCTCTCTCAACAGACCAGCCTCTCTCAACAGACCAGCCTCTCTCAACAGACCAGCCTCTCAACATATCATTCTCTCTCAACAGACCAGTCTTACCATACAAGACACCAGCATCTGTCAACTGGCAAATCGTAAAGGCACCAGCAACTCTCAACAGACCAGTCGTAACATTAAGGCACCAGTAACTAACAAGAGACCAATCTCTTAGCAGACCAGTCGTAATATACAAAAGACCAATCTCTCTCAACTGACTCAACTGAGTTTCTTCCAGGCATCTCTTCGGGGGAGGGCAAAGCCCCCCCCCCCCCCCGGAAAAATTGTTACCGCCCCCCCTCCCCGAACGAAATGAAAGTTATATAATTTATATAGAAAATATATACTTTTAACAGTGTCCGCCCCTCGAAGGAAGTCTACCGACCCCCCGAAAATTTCAAGTTCCCCTCCCCCCCCCCGGAGATTAAAAGTCTGGAAGAAACACTGGACCCTATATTTATGATCCAAGTGCAGGCAATGTAAACATTTAAATAACTCACTTTTAGAAAACTACGTCACGCGTCTAAGAATATAGGATTGGTAACGCATGGATGAAACCCTTCTTAAACATTTCGTCGGATTTTCTTCTAATCCCGCAGCAACGCGCAGGGACGGATACGCTAGTATATATATATATATATATATATATATATATATATATATATATATATATATATATATATATATATATACCATAAAACACTATTACAAGAATACTTAGCGCACTCATCACTACTAAAATATACGTCTTTTTAAATTCCAGAAGATATTGAATTTTATTTCTATAGAATAATCGATAAATGAGTTACTTTTTATTTCTTTATAGTCTGATTTAATTTAACTATAAAAAAGTAAAAAAAAAGTTCACTTTTCAACCTGACGGACTATAGGGCAAGTGAAGTAGAGTTCACTTGTTTCTGTGACCTAGGTATATAAAGATAGTGTGGTCAGCATTTTCCCCAGCCGCCATTACTTTCCCTAACGGGACCATTAGAGTTGGGTGGACTCAGGGACGGTCAACTGACTTGAACCCGGATTCGAGCTCCAAACTTACACAGCACTTAATCTTTACATCACTTCATTTAATTTAGTACAAATGTAAAAACCGCTCTATGATTTAACTGCAATTTAAAAAAGAATTAGGACATAGTACTTTCGCTAAAAGATGACACATGTCACGTACACACAGCTGCAGTTTAAAGAGCATAAGAAATAAAAACTTCATAAAAGGGTTACACAAATTAATGATTTAAATTTTTAATATGAGTAATCTGTTATTGAATAACTCACGGATGTGTTTAAAACCAGTGCAGCAGATGTATATTTAGTAATTAAATGACATTATCTTTCGTTTAGGTTTACTTAGTTAACTGAATACTTTTCTGCTAAGCTCTTATCCACTCCAGTTCAGTTCAGTCCAGTCCAGTCCACTCCACTCCACTCCACTCCACTCCACACTCCTTTCCTCTCCTCTCCTCTCCTCTCCTCTCCTCTCCTCTTCTCTTCTCTCCTCTCCTCTCCTCTATTCTCCTCTCCTCTCCTCGCCTCTCCTCTCCTCTCCTCTCCTCTCCTCTACTCTACTCTACTCTACTCTACTCTACTCTACTCTACTCTACTCTACTCTACTCTACTCTACTCTACTCTACTCTACTCTACTCTACTCTACTCTACTCTACTCTACTCTACTCTACTCTACTCTACTCTACTCTACTCTACTCTACTCTACTCTACTCTACTCTACTCTACTCTACTCTACTCTACTCTACTCTACTCTACTCTACTCTACTCTACTCTACTCTACTCTACTCTACTCTACTCTACTCTACTCTACTCTACTCTACTCTACTCTACTCTACTCTACTCTACTCTACTCTACTCTACTCTACTCTACTCTACTCTACTCTACTCTACTCTACTCTACTCTACTCTACTCTACTCTACTCTACTCTACTCTACTCTACTCTACTCTACTCTACTCTACTCTACTCTACTCTACTCTACTCTACTCTACTCTACTCTACTCTACTCTACTCTACTCTACTCTACTCTACTCTACTCTACTCTACTCTACTCTACTCTACTCTACTCTACTCTACTCTACTCTACTCTACTCTACTCTACTCTACTCTACTCTACTCTACTCTACTCTACTCTACTCTACTCTACTCTACTCTACTCTACTCTACTCTACTCTACTCTACTCTACTCTACTCTACTCTGCTCTGCTCTACTCTGCTCTACTCTGCTCTGCTCTGCTCTGCTCTGCTCTGCTCTGCTCTGCTCTGCTCTGCTCTGCTCTGCTCTGCTCTGCTCTGCTCTGCTCTGCTCTGCTCTGCTCTACTCTGCTCTGCTCTGCTCTGCTCTGCTCTGCTCTGCTCTGCTCTGCTCTGCCCTGCTCTGCTCTGCCCTGCTCTGCCCTGCTCTGCCCTGCTCTGCTCTGCTCTGCCCTGCTCTGCTCTGCCCTGCTCTGCCCTGCTCTGCCCTGCTCTGCCCTGCTCTGCCCTACCCTGCCCTGCCCTGCTTTGCTTTGCTCTGCTCTGCTCTGCTCTGCTCTTCTCTGCTCTGCTCTGCTCTGTTCTGCTCTGCTCTGCTCTGCTCTACTCTACTCTACTCTACTCTACTCTACTCTACTCTACTCTACTTTACTCTATTCTATTCTATTCTATTCTTTCTATTCTATTCTATTCTACTTTGCTCTGCTTCTCACTATTCTACTTTACTCTACTCCACCACGCTCCACTCCGTCCCACTCCGCCCTAACTTCAATCCACTCTACTCTGTCTAACTTTTTTTTGTACTTCATTTATCTACAGGTTTTTTTTTTTATATTCTTAAACGGAAATCCTGCTACGTTTAATTCAAGTGGCAAACAAACGCTGTTCCACTAAGGGTAAGCTTTTATTCTATATATTGCAAAGCTAACAGGCTTCTTGAATATTCGTTAAGCAATTTGTTTTTTCAGCAAACGAATGTGTATATTTTAGATTTTCTCTTTACGTATGTCCAATATTGCTGCCTGGTATGTTGCTTTGTATTTTAGCACAAAAATCAATCAATAACTCTGAAAATTATATTACTTTTTGTTAAATTTAATCGATTATTTGTAGCTGAACTTAATTAATCTTTATTATATATATATATATATATATATATATATATATATATATATATATATGGTTCCATGACAAATGATCTCAGGACAAATGATCTCAGACAAAATATCTCAGACAAAATATCTCACGGACAAATGATCTCAGGACAAATGATCTCAGGACAAATGATCTCAAGGACAAATGATCTCACGGACAAAAGATACCAGGACAAAATATATCAGGACAAATGATGTCATGGACAAATGATCTCAGACAAAATATCTCAGACAAAATATCTCACAGGGAAATTTTAATAGTATATACGATGATTTTAGTTGATTTGAACTTTTTAAAAAAATTAACAGTTAATATCGGTTGTTTACTTTTTTACGCATAAAAATTGTAAATAAATTGAATTTGTGAAACCTAATAAGACATCAAAAGATTTATTAAACTTTGTCATAGCGTTTGATTCGAAAAAAATTATAACAAACTTACTCTTTAGACTGAAAGGTATAATAAATGATAAATAAAGTAATGGTTGTTATACAACATTAAGGTTCAAAACACGCGAAATATTTATCAAAAATATGAATGGGTCTTCAGGTTCGTAACGTTAAACTATTGTTTTTATTGCATCATCAGCACAAACATAACGTTTACGTTTCTTCGCTGGCACGTACATCAATATGATCACACCTCTCCAATACTATGTGATCATGTATTGTGTGAACTCTTGCTCGACATGTTCGCTGTTTGTTTAAATAAGCATTTGTCACCTGATCACTAAGGTGTGACCGACGCATAACTATTGACTGTTGATGCTAGTTGTATTGTCCATGGAAGGCGGATGTTTTTCCCTTAAGGCATGTCTCTGCTATCAAAGCAGGCGGCGACCTTGATACGAAGGTGTGTCTTTATTGTTATTTCATCCCCTTTGATCTAGTTTCGTCTACC
Organism: Physella acuta; assembly: GCF_028476545.2. NCBI lineage: Eukaryota > Metazoa > Mollusca > Gastropoda > Physidae > Physella > Physella acuta. Next base: position 25,587 of record NW_026731755.1, on the reverse strand, counting down.
TGACGTGGTACAATTGTCTCATGTTTGGCAAGCTCACCTACGCTGTCTATCGAAAAAAATCTTTAATCTTCGTATACTATATTACTAATACTAACTTTAAAATGTTTAGTGCAAAATAACAAATTTATACGCCAAACAATTATTATATAGGCCTATAAACAATATTAAAACATAATAAACAAAACCATATGACAATCAATAAAAATAAAATTCAGATCAACTAAAATCATCAACTACACTATTAAAATTTAGGTGTGAGATATTTTGTCTGAGATATTGTGTCTGAGATCAATTGTCTGTGGTATCATTTGTCCTGGTATATTTTGTCCTGGTATCTTTTGTCCGTGAGATCATTTGTCCGTGAGATCATTTGTCCTGGGATCATTTGTCCTGAGATCATTTGTCCGTGAGATATTTTGTCTGAGATATTTTGTCTGAGATCATTTGTCCTGAGATCATTTGTCCTGTCACCATATATATATATATATATATATGTATATATGTATATATAATATATATATATATATATATATATATATATATATATATATATATATATATATATATATATATATATATAGGTTTTCAAAATCATTCGAGAATTTAAATACTTAATTATTTAGTGATGGCTAAGGTGTGGAGTGCTTAATTTTGAATAGTAATGCTTATTTTAGAGAAAATGTTGTTGTTGTTGTTAGTTGTTTAAAGTCCGTTTTCAGAGAAAATAGTGGAAAGTTCGCAATGTATGGAATTAGAACTACAGAGGTTCCATGAATAGAATATATCATAATTTATATTACTTTGACTTTTAAAATTAATTTGTTTATTGAATTAGGGTTTATTGAATTAGGATACGTTCCTTAATTAACAAGTTAATTTTTTACTGAAGCAAATGCTATACTTCGTCATTTTCTTTTTATGTTTAAAATAGTATACAATTGTTTAAAAAATAATTATTTTTAAAAAGTTACCTCCCTTGAAATTGAACGAATGACGTCTTTCTTTGTTTACTTTTTCACAAACAATTGTTTATAAGAAAATACGTCATCTGGTCAAATCTAACGACCCTAATGGGATTTTTCAACGGGAATAATGTTTCTTTATTATCCTTTACGAAGTTTTCCCGGATATGGTGAGTTTTTGTGTTCTCCTACCACCTCACAAAATATCAAGGGGGTTCGTTTGGCAAATATTTTTTTTCCTTATACAGCTCATATAAGAAGATTTTCACTCGCTGACATCTTTTAGCCCTCGTCGAGGGCTTTGAGTGAAACCGACATTTTTCCCGAAAGGTCAAGTCATTTACCTAGGAGCGTGCAAAAACATTTAGCCAGATATACTGAGTTTAAGTACCCTAAAGTCTGCGTTGAAATGACACTGTTTTTCCCATAAAATACAAATATTATATAGGGAAATACAACTGGTCAGTTTTGACCCCTATACGAAGTTTTCCCGGACATGGCAAGTTTTTTGTGACACCCCTAGGGGGGGGGGGGGGTTCTTCGGCAAGAAATTTTTTCCTTATATACCTCATATATGGAGATTTTTACTCGCAGTCATCTTTTAGCCCTCGTCGAGGGCTTTGAGTCAAACAGTCAGTTTTCCCTAAAGGCCAAGCCATTTACCTAGGAGCATGCAAAAAAATTGCCAGATATACTGAGTTTAAGTACCCTGAAATCCGCGTTGAAATGACCCTCTGTTTTTACCATAACATACAAAGATTATATAGGGATATACGACTGGTCAGTTTTGACCCATTTCCAGATTTTTTTCTGACACCCCTCGGCGATTTCCTACCACATCACAAAATATCAAGGGGGATCGTTCGGCAAAAGGTTTTTTCGTAATATAGCCCATATAAGGCGCCGGTCAGTCGAGGTCAGTTTTGACTCCCTCTCCACGGACATTTCGGTAAACCGTCAGCGGTTCTCGTCTTCTATCGCCCCAAAACGTCATCGTGCCAAATTTGACGCGCCTGCATTACTACACCTCTCATCACATCGCCATAAAACTTTGGGAAGTTGTTGAGAATATACTTGGGGAGGTTTCTGTGGAAATTTTTTTTCAAATTCGCAGGGGTGGCGCCCCGGGAGGGCGCGATTTGTTTTTCTCTATATACGGTATATAAAAATAAAAGTCGATTTTGGTTTGACACCATTCATCTGATCGCTATCAAGCTTTGGTGAGTTCATTAGAACACTTTAGGAAGGGTTCTGTAAATAAAACATTTTTAATTTCACAAGGGCGGCTCCACGGGAGGGTGTGATTTTTCTCTATATACTGTAAATAAAAATAATAAAAGTGAATTGCCGTGACAACGTTCACATGACCGCCATGAAACTTTGGGAAGATGTTGAGAATATTCCTGGGGAGGTTTCTGTGCTAAAAACATTTTCAAATTCGCAGGGACGGCGCCCCGGCAGGGCTCGATTTGTTTTTTTCTCTATACACGGTTTATAAAAACAAAAGTCTATTTCGGTTTCACACCGTTCATCCGTGTACCATGAAACGTAGGGCTTTGCAAAAATAAAAAAATGTAATATTGCAAGGGCGGCGCCCCGAGGGGAGCGATTTTTTTCTCTATACACGGTATATAAAAATTTTCACACCGCTCATCCGTGTACCATGAAGCTTTGGGGAGATGATTAGATCACTCAATGGTAAGGTTCTGAAAAAAAATTAATATTGCAAGGGCGGCGCCCCCGGTGGGAGCGATTTTTTTCTCTATACACGGTATATAAAAAAACTCGGATGCGATTCATCCGAGTGCCATGAAACTTTAAGGAGTAGATGAGAATACTCCAGAGAATATTTCTGCGAAAAAGAAAACTAAAGTTTCTTATGGGCGGCGCCATGTAGGGTACAATTTTCGTCAATACACGGTTTGGCGCCCAAAGTTTTAGAGCGACTAAGTTGGCCCTTAGCATCCGTTAATCGAGCGTCCTGCATAGCGAGTAAGGGGTACTACTATATTCAGCGGTAAAACTACAACAGGCTTCTAAAAATAACTTTGTAACGCGAGGAAATCCTGTACAGTTTCGTCACCTTACGAAAGATGAAAAAATAACTTTTTGAATATGAGGAGCCTACTGTAGAGTTTCGTCACTTTGCGAATGATGCAATAAGCATCTATTATTAGACGATCCAGTCAGAAATTGAGATCGAGTATCTAATAACAGACCATTAGTAACGATAGCTTCCGAAGAGCCTGGTACGTCGGACTCCCAAGTCCCCTACATAATAGCGTGGGGGAGGTGAGGTGCAAGACTGCCGGGAACCAAGAAGGGTTTGGTCTCGACCCTAACCAGATACCTTGACTTTAAGCTGCGGCCTTCACGTGGCTTCGGAAGAGTGCCACTAGTCGGACCAAGCTCATGACCCCCATAGTGGGTGCGGAATGGCTAGTGGTAGCCAACAGCAGCTAGAGTAGAACTGCTGTATGTGCTAAGTTCAAAGAATGGCCGAACGCCCCCCCCCCCCCACGATCAAGCCGGGTACCAGGCGGTAGGACGACGTCCTCACGTCCCGCGTCTGGTGGGCGGGGAAGGAAAGCCCGGTGAGAGCCCACGGAAGTAGCGACGGATGTGTGGGAAACTTGGTCATATGGTAGGGTTTGCCACACTGAGGCCTGCCTGGCTAATGGAAGTGAACCTTCTGAGCCGGTTTCCGTATAGAAAGAAAAGAAAAGAAAGAAAGTAACGCTAGCATATTGCATCAGTCACACTGATGTTTAAAACACGTCAAGTAATTTTTTACGTGTTAAAGAAAAAAAAATCCTGTTCATTTATGTCAATTTAGCGAATGACGAAATCTGCATCATTGTTTACAGGATGCTATTTGGCACGCTGGGTTATCCTATGAGCAGGATGGCGCCTGTTAGTTTTAAGGAGCCAGGGGCCGTACCCTGCGCCTAAGTGTGTTCTACCTCATCATTTCGGTGAGTGTTTAATGTACACTCAAGGTTTTCATGCGGTAGTATAGGTAAACCCGTGTCCTGATATTTATGATCCAAGCGCAGGCATTGTTTACATTTAAATAACTCATTTTTAGAAAAGACGGTCACGCTTCTAAGAACAGTATGATTGGTATCGCGTTGGTGAAATCCTCTGTCAAACTTTCTTCTATCCCCGCGGCAACGCGCGAGGGGCGGGTACGCTAGTTAACAATATTAACAACCCTACTCTATTACAATAAGAGTGATGTTTACGTATATGATTCCAAAATCAATAGCGATGACGGAACGACACACTACCACAAGCCATATATATATACTAGCTGCATCCCGTGCTCCGCCACGGTAAATCCTTTTCAAATGTACCAACTTGGGAACAGAACAAAACTAAAAACAACACAAACGAATGCAAAAAAAACACAAACGAAAAAACAAACACAACACTCATAACATAAACACAATTTAATTAAATCATAAAGTCATATTGCTCACAGTCTAGCCCTTAGCGCCAAATCGCGCCCTTTCCGAGCGCCGGCGGACGCGTCTGACACAGTGAATGACTATAAAACAAAGGCGTAGCGACCCTTTCCGGCGCCCGGGGACAAAATGTCAATTTGACCTCCCCTCAAACTTACGATTTGCACCCCTTCACCTCAAAATTTCAATTTCCACCCCCCCCCCCCCGCCCTAAAACTTTCGATTCCCATACCCCCCCCCCCCCCGCAAATTTTTTCCAACCCACTTTGGCGCTCTTTAAAGTCGGCACCCGGGGACATATGCCCCCCCCCCCCCCCCCCCTCCACCTTGCTACGCCTCTCCTATAAAACCCCCAGCTTGTCCGCAAACCGAAAGATAGAATAATAATAAATAATATACAAAAATAATAGGCAGTATTTAAAATATCCGTGTTTTACCTACCAAATATCACTTTATTAATTCACGCATTTTTTTTTCCAGTACTTTAAATTTTAAAAATTTACAATAGATTTTCATAACTAAAACCATTGCGCACATAATGAACGTGATGACGCGTCTATAATAGTGCGGAATTGTTGATAAAAAAAATCATAAGTAGTAAACAGTACATTCAGTGAATAAAATAAATAAAAGATTGCCCTTTTATCAATCCATGCTAATTATAATTTTCTAACAACAATTTCCTCTTTCACAAACGCATAATTTGCATTCACACTTTGCTATTGTAATTTTTTTAAATTTAAAGTACTGGAAAAATAAAATGCGTGAATTGATAAAGTGATATATGGTAGGTAAAACACGGATATTTTAAATACTGCCTATTATTTATACTGTTTACTAATATTAATCTATCTGTGAGCAATATGCCTTTTCAGTACTTATATAGTACTAATATAGTTTTGTTCTGTTCCCCAGTTGATACATTTAAAAAGGATTTAACGTGGCGGAGCACGGGATGCAGCTAGTCTATAATATAAGCGGGCTGGTAGTGTGTCAGTCCTTCCGTCATCGCTATAGATTTTGGAACCATGAAAGTAAACATTGCACCATGCAGTGCTTTTCAGTGCATCGCAGTGTCTTATTATTAATAATAGAGTAGGGTTTGTTTATATATGGACATAAAGTTGTTTTATAGTTGTCACTGTTTTTATTCTATGCCTAACGTAAAGAAAATATTAAATACACGCACATTGCTAAACCATATTAAAAGGATCAATGTCAAATATCATTTTCGTTTAGATTCTCAGAAAAAGTGGATACATTTTATTAACATAATAACAGTAGGGTAGAAAAGTGGTGTTTGCGGGTTGATGTGGCTAGGACAGGGGTCAGCAACCTGCGGCTCGCGAGCTGCATGCGGCTCTTTTGACGTCCAGATGCTGCTCTCCAGCTCTTTGCACAAATGTTAATAGTTATATAATTTCAATTTTTACTGGACTGTGGGGTACGACTTTACCCTGCGTTCAGTGGGATGGAAGATAAGCCTGGTGAGAACCAAAGGATAGAAGCGTATGATGCAAGTTATAAGTTATTCAAACCCATATCCAAGCCAGTTAGTCGGCGTTTGCCGTGTTGAGGCCTGACTGGCTAATGGGAGACACATCCTGAGCCGGTGATATCCTTAAAGAAAAAATAAATGAAAAATAAAATGCTTCTAAAGTGGATTGAGATAGTCCTAGAATAATATTATTTGATTACTAATTGTACTATTCTGCTAAAACATGTTTATGTTTTTATATGAATAAATATTATTTCATATTTAAAGCTATTTATTTTAAATAACAAATCAAATGTATTTACCTAATCCTAATCAAATAGCAAAATATTGAACTAAACATTGTGGCTCTTCAAAAACTGGGAAATTTTGTATATTGTATCTTTTGGCTCGTGCGTAGCAAAAGGTTGCCGACCCCTGGGCTAGGAGAATGAAATGTAGGGTAGCTCGGGGTTTTAGTTAGGTGTGAGTCGGTACAGTGTTGACTTTTTTTGCAGATTGCTGTTCATGTGTCAAAAGGTCTATTTTATGGTATTCGGCGCTGTTATTTTAATGTATTGAATTATTATTAATTAAACTATGTCTCTCTAAGAACCCTTCCAAAAAAACATAAAGATTACAATTGCACCAATTTTTTACATACTTATTATAGAAAGATAATGATGCATTCAGCTGCTTATTCATTTTGCTTTATTTGCTTTAAGGGGATATGCAAGTGCAGCACTATAGTATAACAAATCATTAAATCTCTGTTCCCAAGTTGGTATATTTTTAAAAAGGTTTACCGTGGCGGGGTACGGGTATGCAGCTAGTCTATATACATAATTATTTTCTTGGGGACCATGCGAGAAGCCACCAATTAAACGCACGCCGTTATTCACCCGCTGTCTAGGCAAATAGCTACCATCCCCACCCCCACCATTCTGGTGAGCTAAGGTTCGACCCGAATGTTTACAATCGTAGAGCTAGATCGAATAAGTAACGGCTATTAGGGGCAGATAATTTAGCTTTTAAACTATTTGAAACTAAAGAGAGATAAGAAGTTCTGCCTGATCTTTTCATTGTCGTCCGTAAACTTTCGTCACGACTGCTGCTTTCACGGTGGCGCGGGGAGAGGGAGGGGGGTGTAATGAGGGGGGGGGGGGGTGAAGGAGAAATGTCGAATTAACTAACTATGAAGTACTGAAAGTAGAAAATAAAACAACTAAATTGCTGCGTATGATACCCCGCGGGTCAGCTCTAATATATATAAAAAACGAAAAGCTTGGGTCACCATATTTTGTATTGAATACACCTACTAATATAAAATAAACGACCCACGCTTTTCTTTCTTAGTACACTAAATAATAGTGCATTATTATACAATTTTAGATAATCATTGATTGTTTAGTGAATGATTTTTTGAAAACTTTTTTTTTATTAAACTTTTTATTTTATTTAAAAAATAATAAAACATAACAAATACATCTCGCATCCGTTTGTAAATATAAATGCGCTGGATTAGATGTATATATTACAATGTCGGATGTAGGAACGACATGATTATCTCCAACTATGGAAGGCTATTTTTTAAATATAGAAATTAAGCAGCCTCATCCTCAATATAGACACCTACAAAACATGACAAATATTTGCATTTAGATAGGCCTAATTAGTTTACCATGTAGAATATTTAAAATATAAATTAATCAGGCAAATTACAACCCTCAAAGTTTGTTTAAAATTTGTATTTTGTATTTAAAAGTGGTTATAATAAATTGTCTCATGATCTAGACGTTACTAATAGAAATGATATAAACAAACTGCTTGAAGTATGATAGGATTCCCTATTGTTTGCAATTCATAATGGTTATTTCGAGACTGTCTAGCTGTTAATTACTGAACGTGATAATTTTAATCTTTTCAATAAATATTAGTTTTATGTCATTATGATTGCATCTCAAAATAGATACCGTGTGAATTTGAATAACTTAGTAAATAAGGAGCTAGTTATAAACTTGTATCTTTTTTAGCATGGAACGTTAATCATTCTAGATCTAAAAAGCTATTATAAAATTTTGGAGCTACTAATTATAATAGGTGCAAGTTAAGATAAAACATACATGAATGGATTTGATGCATTGTTTAAATCGCATCCCAAAAATTACAAGAATTATTTGTAAGGTCGTTCAGTTTTCAGCGGAGTTAAATCATAGAATGGGAATGCGTTTATGATTGCTTGTGAGAAAGGGCTTACAATAAATGAATAAATTGCTTCTACAGCTCTGATTTAAATCAAGCTAAAGATAATGGTTCAGATTCATGAAAATTTGCTCATGAAAAATTGTATGAAATGGAGATGATACACAGTGTCAACAAGAACAGATGCTCACCGTTAATATTTTCATGTAATAAGGACTACAGAAGCGAACAGGGAATGTAAAACTATGACATTCACAAATGTTTTCCATAATAAAATACACAATAGCGGTCAATGGGGTATATACTAGTAGTTTATCTATATTAAATAATGTAACATCACCTATCACCACAACACCCTGACTACTTATCCAAATTAAAAATAAAAGTTTTTGCTAAATTACTATTATGTTACTAGTAATGTTTCAATATTTCCAGGCTTAGTAAAACCGAAAGTCATTTTGTACTAATTTCACTAAGGTTATAACATATTCTATTATGGTTTTAAATTACGCTTTTTGGCAACAAACAAAACTATGGTATGCACATGTGAATAGTTATGATGCAGTTTTACAATTTACCTTAGTAAACAAGCATAATTTCATTAGCATGACGCTTTGAGCTTATAAACACCAACAAAATTCTAATGCTCTTCATTTTCGCAATTTGGCCGGTCGCTCTTGGTCAATTCTCAGCCTGACTGTCCAAAGCCTATTAAAAAATTCTCAGACAATGACCAATCAAAGATATAAAATTACTTAAATAATAAAATGAATCAAAAGTATCTTTTAACACCCTTTCATAACATTTTATCTCTGCAACGTCTAATCAAAATAATCTGCATATCTTTCATCTGTATCATTATAAGTGAAATAGCTTAATTAAGAACACCGTTTTGTCGAGTCTAAATTGACCAATTTGTAACTATTTGAAATCACATTAATATTTGTGAATTGTCAACTGTTGCACAAAAGTATAATCAATTTTCATTTACACAATCTAATAAGTGTGATTGTTTAACTTTACATTTCTAAATTGTATGTCTTTAAATTACAGATCTACAGTACAGTTGAAACAACGTTGAAAACAAATCTTCAAAATATGTGAAGGAACATACTGCACTGTACGATGTTCCGTCCTTTTTAGAAAACGGGGCAAAAGAAATCGAAGTAATTTATGTGTATCGTGTCACAATGCGCCTGTTTCTTATTTAAAAACAAAAAAAAAATGGATTCATTGAAAACAGCGGCATTAAATGGGAACTATAAAACAGTGAAAGTATTACTTCTCATGGGAAAAGATATAAACAAACAGGATGAAAATGGATTCGATGCTTTAATGCATGCAGCTTGTAATGGTCATGTTAAAATTGCAGAGCTGCTAATTAAAAAAGGCGCTAATTTGAATACTATCAATACACAAGGAGCGGATGCAGTAATGATTGCATCTAAAAATGGACATTATGAGGTATTAGATTTACTTATAAGGAATGGGGCTAATTTGAAACGGGTTACAAAAGATGGATGGAATGCATTAATGATTGCAGCCTTAAATGGACATGATAAGATAGTAGAACTACTTCTGCAAAGTGATGTAGATTTCGACAACACAGATAAAGAAGGTAATAATGCTCTGATGTATGCAATACAAAATGGGAACTATAAAAATGTTGACTACCTTATAAGAGTTGGAGTTGATGTAAACCAACACAATCACCACGGTTATTGCCCTTTAATAATGGCAGTTGAAAACGGTTTTACAAATATAGTTAAGCTACTAATAGAAAATGATGCAAATGTAATATGTTTGGACAATGAAGGTAATAATGCGTTAATGTGTGCTACTAAATTTGGACATTTTCAAATAGTAGAGCTATTACTAAAATGTGAAATAAATCTAAATCAAATAAATAAAAAAAGAGAAAACGCTTTCCTAATAGCTTGTAGAAAATTACATATCAATATTGTAGAGTTACTGCTTAAAAACGACGTAAATGTGAACTATAATGCTGAAAATGGTTGGAATCCGTTATTTTTGTCATGTGTTAATGGACATGACAAAATTCTACAACTATTGTTAGAACATGGAGCAGACATTGATGAAATTAACACAGAAGGATGTGAAGCAGTACTGACTGCTTGTAAAAAAGGTCATTATAAAATCATTGAATTACTTTTTAAATATGGTGGTAGCATAAATTTTGTTGACAATGAAGGTAATAACGCATTGATGCATGCAACAAGAAATGGACACATTCGTATCGTGGACTTACTAATACAAAACGGATGTGATATAAATCATTGCAATAAAAAGGCAGAAAATGCTTTACTATTTGCTATTGACAATATAGAAATCGAAGCTTTAGAACTGCTGATTAAAAATGGCATAAATGTAAACTGTACTTCAAAAAATGGATTAAAACCATTATTATGTGCCTGTATTAATGGACAACACGAAATTTTAGAACTATTAATAAAAAATGGAGCTGACATTGATGATATTAACACAAAAGGATGTGAAGCAGTGATGATTGCTTGTAAAAACGGTCATTACGACATTATTAGATTACTTGTTGAATATGGCGCTTGTTTAAATTTAGTTGATGTTGACGGTAACAATGCATTGATGCATGCAACCAGAAATAGACACATTCGTATCGTGAAATTACTAATCGAAAAGGGGTGTAATATAAATCATTGCAATAACAAAGGAGAAAATGCTTTATTGTTCGCCAGTGCTGAATTAGACATTGAAGTTTTAGAGTTGCTGCTTAAAAATGGTATTAATGTAAATTGTACTTCAAAAACAGAATTTAGCCCATTATTATGTGCCTGTTTTAATGGACAAGACGAAATTTTAGAACTATTAATAAAAAATGGAGCTGACATGGATCAAATTAACACAAAAGGATGTGAAGCAGTGATGATTGCTTGTAAAAGAGGTCATTACGACATTATTAGATTACTTGTTGAATATGGCGCTAGTTTAACTTTAGTTGATGTTGACGGTAACAATGGATTGATGCATGCAACCAAAAATAGACACATTCGTATCGTGCAATTACTAATCGAAATGGGGTGTAATATAAATCATTGCAATAAAAAAGGAGAAAATGCTTTATTGTTCGCCAGTGCTGAATTAAACATTGAAGTTTTAGAGTTGCTGCTTAAAAATGGTATAAATGTAAACTGTACTTCAACTACAGGATTTAGCCCATTATTGTGTGCCTGTTTTAATGGACAAGACGAAATTTTAGAACAATTAATAAAAAATGGAGCTGACATTGATGACATTAACACAAAAGGATGTGAAGCATTTATGGCTGCTTGTAAAAACGGTCATTACGACATTATTAGATTACTTATTGAACATGGCGCTTGTGTAAGTTTTGTTGATATAGATGGTAATAATGCTTTAATGCATGCAACCAAAAATAGACATTATATTATTATGGAATTACTAATCGAAAGTGGATGTGATATAAATCATCGCAATAAAAATGGAGAAAATGCTTTACTGTTCGCCAGTTCTGAATTAGACATTAAAGTTTTAGAGTTGCTGCTTAAAAATGGTATAAATGTAAACTGTACTTCAAAAACAGGATGTAGCCCATTATTATGTGCATGTGCTAGAGGACAGGACAAAATTCTAGAAATGTTATTAAAATATGGAGCTAATGTTAAAGAAATTAACACTAAAGGAAGTGAAGCAATAATAACTGCTTGTAAAAACGGTCAATACGACATATGTAGATTACTAATTGAACATGGCGCTTGTGTAAGTTTTGTTGATATAGATGGTAATAATGCTTTAATGCATGCAACCAAAAATGGACATTATATTATTATGGAATTATTAATCGAAAGTGGATGTGATATAAATCATCGCAATAAAAATGGAGAAAATGCTTTACTGTTCGCCAGTGCTAAGTTAGATAGCAAAGTTTTAAGGTTGCTAATTGAAAATGGCATAAACGTAAACTGTATTTCAAAAAATAAATTAAGCCCATTATTAATTTCCTGTTTTAATGGACAACACGAAATTTTAGAACTATTAATAAAAAATGGAGCTGACATTGATGATATTAACACAAAAGGATGTGAAGCAGTGATGATTGCTTGTAAAAACGGTCATTACGACATTATTAGATTACTTGTTGAATATGGCGCTAGTTTAACTGTTGTTGATGTTGACGGTAACAATGCATTGATGCATGCAACCAAAAATAGACACATTCGTATCGTGCAATTACTAATCGAGAAGGGGTGTAATATAAATCATTGCAATAAAAAAGGAGAAAATGCTTTATTGTTCGCCAGTGCTGAATTAAACATTGAAGTTTTAGAGTTGCTGCTTAAAAATGGTATAAATGTAAACTGTACTTCAACTACAGGATTTAGCCCATTATTGTGTGCCTGTTTTAATGGACAAGACGAAATTTTAGAACAATTAATAAAAAATGGAGCTGATATTGATGACATTAACACAAAAGGATGTGAAGCATTTATGGCTGCTTGTAAAAACGGTCATTACGACATTATTAAATTACTTATTGAACATGGCGCTTGTGTAAGTTTTGTTGATATAGATGGTAATAATGCTTTAATGCATGCAACCAAAAATAGACATTATATTATTATGGAATTACTAATCGAAAGTGGATGTGATATAAATCATCGCAATAAAAATGGAGAAAATGCTTTACTGTTCGCCAGTTCTGAATTAGACATTAAAGTTTTAGAGTTGCTGCTTAAAAATGGTATAAATGTAAACTGTACTTCAAAAACAGGATGTAGCCCATTATTATGTGCATGTGCTAGAGGACAGGACAAAATTCTAGAAATGTTATTAAAATATGGAGCTAATGTTAAAGAAATTAACACTAAAGGAAGTGAAGCAATAATAACTGCTTGTAAAAACGGTCAATACGACATATGTAGATTACTAATTGAACATGGCGCTTGTGTAAGTTTTGTTGATATAGATGGTAATAATGCTTTAATGCATGCAACCAAAAATGGACATTATATTATTATGGAATTATTAATCGAAAGTGGATGTGATATAAATCATCGCAATAAAAATGGAGAAAATGCTTTACTGTTCGCCAGTGCTAAGTTAGATAGCAAAGTTTTAAGGTTGCTAATTGAAAATGGCATAAACGTAAACTGTATTTCAAAAAATGAATTAAGCCCATTGTTAATTTCCTGTTTTAATGGACAACACGAAATTTTAGAACTATTAATAAAAAATGGAGCTAACATTGATGATATTAACACAAGAGGATGTGAAGCAGTGATGACTGCTTGTATAAAAGGTCATTACGACATTATTAGATTACTTGTTGAATATGGCGCTAGTTTAACTGTTGTTGATGTTGACGGTAACAATGCATTGATGCATGCAACCAAAAATAGACACATTCGTATCGTGCAATTACTAATCGAAATGGGGTGTAATATAAATCATTGCAATAAAAAAGGAGAAAATGCTTTACTGTTCGCCAGTGCTGAAATAGACATTGACGTTTTAGAGTTGCTGATTAAAAATGGCATAAACGTAAACTGTGCTTCAAAAAATGGATTAAAACCATTATTATGTGCCTGTATTAATGGACAACACGAAATTTTAGAACTATTAATAAAAAATGGAGCTGACATTGATGATATTAACACAAAAGGATGTGAAGCAGTGATGATTGCTTGTAAAAAAGGTCATTACGACATTCTTAGAATAATTTTTGAATTTGGTGCTAGTGTAACTTTGGTTGATTTTGAAGGTAATAATACTTTAATGCATGCAATCAGAAATGGGCACACTCGTATCGTGGAATTACTAATAAAAAGTGGATGTAATATAAATCATTGCAATAACAAAGGAGAAAATGCTTTACTTTTTGCCGGTAATGAATTAGATATCGAAGTTTTAGAGTTGCTGCTTAAAAATGGTATAAATGTAAATTGTATTTCAAAAAATGAATTAAGCCCATTAATATGCGCCTGTATTAATGGACAACATGGAATTTTAGAACTATTAATAAAAAATGGAGCTGACATTGATGATATTAACACAAGAGGATGTGAAGCAGTGATGACTGCTAGTAAAAAAGGTCATTACGACATTATGAGATTACTTGTTGAATATGGCGCTTGTTTAACTTTTGTTGACGATGACGGCAATAATATTTTAATGCATGCAACCAGAAATGGGCACATTCGTATAGTGGAATTGCTCTTACAATGCGGATGTAATATAAATCATTGCAATAAAAAAGGAGAAACTGTTTTAGTAATAGCCTGTAGAGAATTCCAAGTCGACATTTTTTTGTTGCTGCTTAAAAGTAATATAGATGTATATAAAATAATTGCAGAAAATGGTTTGGCCCTATTATTATACTTATATGCTTTTGGTCTGGAGAAAGCTTATGAACTTTTATTTAAGGAAGAAGAGGACGTTTCCGAAAACAAACAATGTTGGGAATGTGATAAAACATATACCTTACTAGATGAAAATCAATTTAAAATTATAAAATACTTTAAAAAACATTTCACTGATTTCAGTTATACCGATAGTCATGGTAATAATGCTTTAATGAAGGCATCTACAAAAGGACATTTAAAAATTGTAGAATTATTAATAGAGATTGGAGTTGATATAAATTACTGCAATAATGAAGGAAATAGTGTTTTAATGCAGGCAACAGCCGAAGGAAATGTAACACTAGTAGAGTTTTATTTAGACAGACGATGTGATTTAAATTGTATTAACAATTATGGAAACACCGCTTTAATAATTGCATGTATAAATGGACAAGACCAAATTGTAGAGATGTTATTGAATAATGAACTTGAGAAAGAAACACAAATGGACAAAAACTACAGAAATGTACATGTTTCATACGGATACCAAACAAAAAGTTTTATTACACTATTTGAACTATTTTTTATCGCAGTAGAACATCGGAAATTAAATACGTTTGAACATATTGCAAACCTTTATTTTAATCGTGGAAATTTAAAACTGTCTATAGAAGAGAAAAATCTTGCTCGGCAGCTTTATCTCTTATGTAAGTGTTTTTTGTATACCTATCTAAATCTAAATCTAAATCTAAATCTAAATCTAAATCTAAATCTAAATCTAAATCTAAATCTAAATCTAAATCTAAATCTAAATCTAAATCTAAATCTAAATCTAAATCTAAATCTAAATCTAAATCTAAATCTGAATCTGAATCTGAATCTGAATCTGAATCTGAATCTGAATCTGAATCTGAATCTGAATCTGAATCTGAATCTGAATCTGAATCTGAATCTGAATCTGAATCTGAATCTGAATCTGAATCTGAATCTGAATCTGAATCTGAATCTGAATCTGAATCTGAATCTGAATCTGAATCTGAATCTGAATCTGAATCTGAATCTGAATCTGAATCTGAATCTGAATCTGAATCTGAATCTGAATCTGAATCTGAATCTGAATCTGAATCTGAATCTGAATCTGAATCTGAATCTGAATCTGAATCTGAATCTGAATCTGAATCTGAATCTGAATCTGAATCTGAATCTGAATCTGAATCTGAATCTGAATCTGAATCTGAATCTGAATCTGAATCTGAATCTGAATCTGAATCTGAATCTGAATCTGAATCTGAATCTGAATCTGAATCTGAATCTGAATCTGAATCTGAATCTGAATCTGAATCTGAATCTGAATCTGAATCTGAATCTGAATCTGAATCTGAATCTGAATCTGAATCTGAAATCTGAAATCTTAATCCAAATCCAAATCCAAATGCAAATCCAAATCCAAATCCACATCCACATCCACATCCACATCCACATCCACATCCACATCCACATCCACATTCACATCCACAACTACAACTACAACTACAACTACATCTACAACTACATCTAAGGCTCTCTACCGCTAGACCACTCTGTCCCATGTAAATAAAACATGTAAAGTACTAACAAAATTCAAAAACATCGTTTTAACAACAAGCTTTTATGTAATAATGCACTAAAACGGAGAAAATATATTACACGCTTTTCTTTATTGTTATTTCAAAAGTAGTGTATAATATGTTTTCTTTTTATGAAATTTTGTTTTCGTAATAATGCACTAAAAAGAGAAAAACAAATATTTTCTATAAATAGTAATTATTACACTACCATTTAAAACTATTTAGAAAAGCGTGCGTCTCTTCCTAAAGTTTGTAAAGGTACCCAATAGATAATATAATAACCCATTCCGTTCTTTATAATTATTTAAATAATATTATATTATTATATATTTAAAGAGAATCATTAATTTTATCTTTTTATTGCATAAAAGATTGTTATTAAAAGTTTTTTTTTAATTAATTTCAATTTATATGTTTAACACAAATGATTTTATTTTCTTATGGATATCTCTGTTTAAAAAAAACAAATAATTTTAGAGAAAGGTTCTTTTTTTATCTCGTAGGTAACGAATTGAAAAGAGTTACAGCACTTGGTGCTTTAAAAACACAACCGGAATTAAATTTAGATGGGCTGAATCATGAGTTTTTCTACAAGATAAAAAGGTTTTTTTTACAAGCTTATATTTATTTCGCAAGATCCGTTTCTTTGTTTATTCGTTTGTTTATTTGTTTGTCTGTGGATTTGTGGCGAATCTCGTTACTCAATGTTGACACAATAGCCCTACCAATGCAGCGATTTTGTTTAAACTTTTCAGATCCTTTCCACTTTGCAGAAATTACAAGTCAATTTTTATTTTTTATTTTTAATAGATGTTTAATTAGTCATTTAAATTAATAAAAGGGTTTAAAACTAAGAGGAAATAAACTAAGTTAAATCACTCGATAGATTACTATATTCAATTTTACAAGGGTAGATAAATAGTTAGATGCGACCACGCTAATGAAGCAGTCTGGTGTGCTGTGGTTTACGAGAATGTAAACAATCGTCGAGCCAGTCGATCTAGTAAAGGCTATTAGATCATATAATTTTTAAAAGATTTGAAAACTTAGGGGAGATAACAAGATATACTTGATCTGCTTGCTGTCATCTGTAAAATGTTGTTACGAAGGGCTGCTTTCCGTGTGGGAGGAGCTGGAAGGACAATCGTCTTAATTATGTAATAACTTAAATTAAATAATTTATTTTATCACTACATTTTAATATTACCCCGCTTCCCCAAATAATAGTTATTTCTACATGCTTTTATATAACTTGTTCCCTCTGTCTGTCTATCGTCAGTCTGTCCTCAGTTTGTCTGTCTTGGACTCTTGACTAATTCATCAAGAATCTCATCTACTGCAATTACAATGTCTCTGTGTATATTTTATAATGCCAATCCATTTAGTCTATCCTCGAAAGTAGTATTTCGCAAGCACGGTTTTAGCCATCTCAGAGTGGAAAAAGAGCGTTTGCTGACGGCAGTTGTTACAGGCAATGTTACAAATATTTGAAGTAGTTTGTGCACTAACAGAAGTACTTTTACTTCGCACATTAATTAAAAAAGCTTAATGCGCATTGTGTGATACATTTCCAAATTTTATTATGTGGTGCCACCACAGTTTCAGTTCCTTAAAGGCTTTCATTGATGACAATGTTGTTATTCAAACGTTCAGATATTTGCATAAGAGTTTTGGCATTTTTTTCCTGTTCTTTGTGTGACGACTGTGTGAGAGATTTGACTTGCTCAGATTCAAAACCATTCGAACTCCTCTACCTTATGAAGTTATTGTACCCGCGGGCAAGCATCATACAATTGTTCATCCAAACAACAGAGTTCTTCTTCTTCTTCTTTGTTCTTAATTGAGAATATGGTGGAGGATTTAGACAACAAGTCCAACTTCGTGAATAAACCGGACTGTGGTCTCAAAATCAGCAGGTGTCCCATATAATTTTTCCCTGAGTTGGGTGAGCAGGGGCCAGTGTCTGACTCGCGCCTGGCTATATAAAGAACATTCCTGAAGGATGTGCTTCGTATTCTCCGGGGCCTTGCCACAAGGGCATATTTCGCCACACCCAATCTTTAGTTTTTTATGCATGTGTTGATTTAGTCTGTTATAGCATGATCTAAGTCGAAAGATTATGTATTGTTGTTTTCGTGTCAAATTATAACATCCATCATCTTTATTGTAGTGAGGGTGTGTGTCAGACCACATTTACGTTAAAACAGAGTTGACGACTAATAAATAAAATGACAATTGGTTTCTTCCTCTTATATTTATTCTCGTTCTGGTCTTATAATCTTCATGTACATGCTCACGAATCAAACTCCCGACTTGAGTCACACCAATCAAAATACGTCCTCTCGCTGCGACGATCAAGATAAGACTAACTTACACATAAATGCCCATAAAACAAGTGTCTACCCAAAAACGTCACTATCTTTCAATCCGCGTCATCCTTCTAACGCGTTCAACATACCCTTCGCACCAACATTCACACGTGCAAATCTCTACTTGAAGCATGCATCATAGCACTTTGGTAAAACCCGAGTGATTGGGCAAAAGACAGATCCTCCCAAAAAAGATATATGTTTTAGCCATTTGTTCTCCTTTTTGACATATAACGGAATAAAGGAAAGGAATAAAGTAAGCTATTCTGTAATACTCATCAGGAGTATTTGCTATTACATTGCAGTGTTGAATTTGTTTTCCAGCTCGACGTGGAATAAGTATATAATAAATGTCTTTGACTTCATTAAATATGGTTGTAAATTCTAATTCACAATCCTTTCGCATATACACTAAAAGGCTACTTGAATCTTCTGTAAATTTTAGAGCCGCAGATAGATTAAAGTTATATGTTTGGAGTTTTCTGCTGACAGATTTTTGAAAAAACTCTAAGATAAACTCGAAACTCAAGACTCCTAATTCCTCCTAAAAGTTGAACCGCGGTTATAAAATCTGTTATATCGTGCCAGGATGACATAATTTCCAGTGCACCAACAGTTGCTTTTTGAAGTTGTACAAAAACGTAGACGGACTCATGACGTTCAATCTATATTGTTGCACACACTCATTTTAAGTCGAGATGCTGATGTTTTATGTGTTAATTAATCTATTGAATTTGCAAGCCAATATTGTCGTTTTGGTGTCTTAAAAATGTGTATGCGCTATTAAGGATTCCCATACAGTTTCTATGTATCAGAAAATTTTAGATTTAGACTGTGAGATGGGCAGTGCACGTAAATAGCCAAATCTAATTTCTCAGCAAAATATATGGTTCCATTTGTCGACAATTCATTTTAGCGGCTTCATCATATCCTTGACCAATAATAAAATTACCGACAGTGTAAATTTGCTAGAGTGTCCATTATAAAATTTGCAAGTCCTTTGCAAACCTACCAATATTCATCCCACCCTCGCCTCCTTCCACACCCCCTAAACTGATCTAAACTTGTACAGCTTTCCCTTCGTCTATTGAGACCCTGTGTGTTTGTTGTTAATTACCCTTAACACTTTTGGGCTTTGCAACTATCTTTATTACGAGTTTCTATGATCAAAATATACTTTTGTATGCTTGGTGGGTGATGTGTGTATGGTAATATAACCTTAATGTCAATCAATGAATAATAATTAATGTGTATAAAAAATATAATATCATTATTTAAAAAAATGTATTCTCGTATACAAAAAGCACTTGAAAAACTAACAACATACAATTGAGTAAAATGTGTTCAAAATGAGGCAAATCATCTTAGTAATTTTGTAACTGTGCAGGGAGTAAAAGTTTAAGTGCTTGCAGGTGCTCATATTTGACAGCTTTTTTCAACTGCTCTTGTATAACTTGTAAGAAAATAGGAATGGAATCTTAATGTTACGACCCACGTGTAGATTCGCAGCCTATTTGCTAATTGAGTTTGAAGTAGATAGTAGCATCAGGGTTGCATTGCAGTTTCTTCGCATTGAATTCTTGAGAGGCCAAGCTGGTTTATTGAGAGCAGCTGTTATCTTGTAATGTAAGACTAGTCTGTTGAGAGAAGATGGTCTGTTGTCTGGTACGACTGGTCTGTTCATAGAGGTAGGGCTCTTCTATAGTAAAACTTATCTGTTGAAAGAGGCTTATCTGATGTATGTTAAGAGAGGTTAATATCTAGTATTTTGAGACTGTTATTTGAAGAGAGGCTCGATTGTTGTATAGTAAGACCGAATAGTCATCTTAGTATTAAAAAGCCTATTGTTTTTAAATTTGTATTTAAGTTCCAAGATGTATAATTTTGTCGTTTAACATGTAGGCCAACCATTTTGTAACCTACCATATAAAACATTTCTTAACACGAATATAAACCCTCAATACTACAACTAAATTCTAGAAATTATTATTTAAATCGAATTTCCACAAAGGTGCGCAACAAATGTAATTTAGTTGTAGTATTAAAGCATTGTGTTAGCCTAACAAAAATGTTACCACATAACGTTTTATAACTATTCCGAAAATTTCAAATCTATTGAATGACCTAGTAGAATTTAGTTTGCTTTGATGGTTATTTTTTTACTATTTTTTTAGGAATGGTTTTCATTTTTTAATGTACGTTACTAGACAATGTTTAAACGGAAAATTTCATAAAAAATAAACTAATAAAGATACGAAAAATTCAATTTGTCATTCAATAGAGATATATAATATAACTAGCTGCATACCCGTGCTCCGCCACGGTAAATCTGTTTTAAATGTACCGTCTTGCGAATGATATTTGACATTAATCTTTTTTAATATGTTTTAGCAGTGTGCGTGTATTTAATATTTTCTTGACGTTATGCGAAAGAGTAAAAACAGTGGCTTTTATAAAATAACTTTATGTGGTTATATAAACAAACCCTACTCTATTACTTATAATGAGACACTGCAATGCACTGAAAAGCACTGAAAAGCACTGCATGGTGCGATGTCTACTTATATGGTTCCAATATCTATAGCCATGACGGAAGGAAGGAAGGAAGGACTGACACACTACCAGCCCGCTTATATTATAGATATTTGAAGTTTGAATACATTCTATCATTTGGTTTAAGAACTAGTTTCCTTATATAAAATATAGCAATAATTAGGTTATTTTCACCTCATACGCCCCTAAAATACTTATTTTTTTAAAACTAATAATATCATTACTTTATCTTAGTTAATACTCATATTTCTATTTTATAACACAAAATAGTACAGACATTAGCTTTTATTTTTTTTTGCATATCCCCGTGAGTCTTCTGTTTAACTAAATAGGCACACTCTTTGTTGATTATTCCTTATGTTATTATTATTGTTTATGTTTGTGTTTATGTTCTGCATTATTGTTTAAGTTTAGGTTTGCATTTGTGTTTATTTTTGTGTTTGCGTTTGTGTTTGTGTTTTTGTGTTGGCGATTTCGTTTGTTTCTGTTTCCGTTTGTATTAGCCTTGTGTTGCGTTTATGTTTACGTTTGCGTTTGCGTAAGTATTTGTTTTTGTGTTTGCGTTACGTTTTACGTTTGTGTTTGTGTTACCGTTTTTTCGTTTTTGTTTGGGTTTGCGTTTATGTTATGTTTGCGTTTGTTTTGTATTAATGATTTGTTTTTGGTTGGTTGTGGTTAGAGATAATTAGAAAAGTAATATATTTCTTAAACCTCGGCAAAGCAGGGTTTATGATACTTATTAAACATGGAAGTCATGGTCCTTTAGATATTTGTCTTTACGTTGACCAGTGCAGGTCGTGGACAGCTAGTATATATATATATATATATATATATATATATATAATATATATATATATATATATATATATATATTCTATATATATATAAAGCAAAGTATGTGTGTTTGTGTGTGTGTTTGTCCTTTATGCATTACTACACCTCTCATCACATCGCCGTGAAACTTTGGGAAGTTGTTGAGAATATTCCTGGGGAGGTTTCTGCGGGAAAAAAAAATTCAAATTCGCAGGGGTGGCGCCCCGGCAGGGCGCGATTTGTTTTTCTCTATATACGGTATATAAAAATAATAAAAGTGAATTGCAGTGACACCATTCATCTGATAGGCATGAAACTTTGGGGAGTTCATTATAAAACTCTAGGGAAGGGTTCTGTAAAAAGTCATTTTTAATTTCGCAAGGGCGGCGCCACGGGAGGCTGCGATTTGTCTCTATATACCTTTATAAAATTAATAAAAGTGAATTGCAGTGACACCATTCTCACGATCGCCATGAAACTTTGGTAAGATGTTGAGAATACTCCTAGGGAGGTTTCTGCGCAAAAAACTTTTTCAAATTCGTTGGGGTGGCGCCCCCGTAGGGCGCGATTTGTTTTTTCTCTATATACGGTATATAAAAATAAAAGTCGGTTTTGATTTGACACCGTTCATCCGATAGGCATGAAATTTTGGTGTGTTCATTAGAACACTTTGGGGAAGGGTTCTGTAAAAAAACATTTTTAATTTCACAAGGGCGGCGCCACGGGATGGTCCGATTTTTCTCTATATACGGTATATAAAAATAATAAAAGTGAATTGCAGTGACACCGTTCATCGGATAGGCATGACACTTTGGGGAGTTCATTATAAAACTCTAGGGAAGGGTTCTGTAAAAAATCATTTTTAATTTCACAAGGGCGGCGCCGCGGGAGGCTGCGATTTTTCTCTATAAACGGTATATAAAAATAAAAGTCGGTTTTGATTTGACACCGTTCATCCGATAGGCATGAAACTTTCGGGAGATGATAAGATCACTCAATGGTAGGGTTCTGCAAAAAAAATGTACAATAGGGTACAACTTTCGTCAATACACGGTTTTGGCGCCAGAAAATCCTTCTGTACAGTTTCGTAACCTTGCCAAAGAAGAAAAAATAATTTTTTGAATATGAGGAGCCAACTGTAGAGTTTTGTCACTTTGCGAATGATGCAATAAGCATCTATTATTAGACAATCCTGTCAGAAATTGAGATCGAGCATCTAATAATAGTCCATTAGTAACGCTAACATATTGCATCAGTCACACTGATGTTTAAAACACGTCAAATACTTTTTTTACGTGTTAAAGAAAAAAATCCTGCTCATTTGTGTCACTTTAGCGAATGACGAAATCTGCATCATTGTTAACAGGATACTATTTGGCACGATGGCGCCTGTTAGTTTTAAGGAGCCAGGGGTCGTACGCCGCGCCTATGCGGTAGTGTAATCGGGGGGTGGGGGCCGTGAGAGCGCCCCTCTTCGTCTCTGACACAGACGCGGTCACCGAAGTGTGTTCTACCATATTATTTCGGTGAGTGATTAATGTACACTCAATGTTTTCATGCGGTAGTGTAGGTAAACCCTTTTCCCGATATTTATGATCCAAGCGCAGGCATTGTTTACATTTAAATAACTCACTTTTAGAAAAGACGATCACGCATCTAAGAACATATGATTGGTAACGCATTTCTGAAATCCTTCTAATACATTTCGTCAAACTTTCTTCTATCCCCGCGGCAACGCGCGGGGGACGGGTACGCTAGTATATATATATATATATATATATATATATATATATATATATATATATATATATATATATATATATATATATATATATATGAAGCAACATATGACGGAATGACTGGCTAGCTAGCTGAAAAAATCATTTATAGAAATCCAAACGCCTTAAACAATGCGTTCTTTTTGATCACACAGGTGTTTGCGCGCACCTTCTGGCTAAATTCAATGAAATTTTAAATTGTTTTCAACTTTTCAAATATCCGTATGGGCGATATTGGAGAGTTTGATTTTGCCATGATATTTTGCATTTGCGCATCAATGCAATACAGTATCCAGGAAATTGTCTATCAATAATGCTTACATAATATACTATTTTCCCACGTTTTCTTTAACTTGCTTTCGCGTCTGTTTGTTTGTTTTTCTATCAAATCTTGCGATCAAAATTTCGGGCACTTCCCAGTTAGCTAGCGCTGAAATTTTCAGGGAAGCTTTGTTTCCGATGACAATACAATATTCAATTATTATTATTACTAAATTGATCCATGGAAAAATGTTATTGATCATTTTAGACCCCTATTGATTTGTTCAAAAAAGGGACATAACCTAGTAATTGTAATTTGATAAAACAAGGTTCGGTACTTTCCCTCTTCTGGTTTTTCATTTTTTGTCATAATGCGCACGCAGTTTGCGATCGCTTATAGTAGAGTGATCGTTTGCATTATTGTGATGTATAGCATTTATTTTCTACTTTTTAGTTCAATCAGAAAACGTGGGTTTTTAAAAACTTTTTTAATGATAATTATTAGTTTTTATCCATCGGAAACAAGTATTGGGATGAAGATATTTTTAATATATTATTATTAAAACTGTGGGTTTTTATTAAAAATATCTTGCATCTTAAGCAATATATTTTTTAAAAATAAGATGCCTACTAAAATCATTGTTTACACATTACTTTTCGTAGTGCCAGTGTTATATTATCTATTTGAGGTTCTTTAAATATATTTTATGTTCTTTAAATGTATGTAAGTTTATTGTAAATATATATATTTTTAAAAATATTTGAAGCAAGAGTTGGGTTTTGAGCATGAGTGGATAAAAAAGCATGTCAGGATTTTACGATATATTTAGGTGGATTTCTTTAATTTTTGTGGGAGAGTTATGGTCAGTATAAATGTATATGATAATGATTTTATATTTAGATTAGGTAAGTGTTACTAAACTTCAAAATGATTAAAAAATATTCTTGATGAATCTAACTGCTCTGTTAAAATGTTAAAGTCAAAAGATGAAATTAAGTTGTTCTTGGAAGTGCAAGGGAAACAAGACCTTTTGATATACTTTATTGACAAAGAGCTCTTGGAGAGAGTATCATACCTAGCATACATATTTGAACAGCAACACTTTTTAACCTGAACCTTCAGGGAAAAGAAACGTCTATTATCTCTTTTCATGATAATATCGGGTTATATTTACCAAAGTTGCAAAATTGGCAAAGAAAAATAAATCTTGGAAATATTGCCATGTTTGACAACCTATGTAGTATGGCAGATGAATCTGATTGTGAAAAAAACTGCGGATGAAAGAAGAAGAATCTGCATTGACAAGTTACCCATTCTCTGCTTCCTTTGATGTGTTCAGCCTTCATGATGAATTACAAGATTAATTCCTACATTTGCGGAATGATTCCGGTACAGGCATCGTTTTCAATGAAAAACTGCTCACACAAATTTGGTGTAGTATGCACCATTCATACCCAAGCGTGAGATTTATTGTCTTTCAAGTTTTATTTGCCTTTTGAGTTACATAT
Organism: Physella acuta; assembly: GCF_028476545.2. Classification (NCBI taxonomy): domain Eukaryota; kingdom Metazoa; phylum Mollusca; class Gastropoda; family Physidae; genus Physella; species Physella acuta. The sequence goes on along the minus strand of NW_026731755.1, from coordinate 236 downwards.
CTTTGTGAGAATAGGTTTTCAACACTTCTCAAATTAAAAACGAAACAAAGAAGTAAATTAAATATTGAGAATGACATGAGGTTGGACTCAACACAAACTCAAACGTGACAGTTGACGCTTGTTAATAGCATGCAATCGTATTAAAACAGTGATATTGAAACTATACTAGAAAATCTTATTCCTAGTACTAATTAATTTCATTACTTTCGACTTTTTAATTATTTAGGGTACGCGGG